>NC_052539.1:15743480-16043665 GCF_016699485.2 Gallus gallus | reverse complement strand
GCAGAATGTGCTCACAGTTTTCCCAACAGCTCCACATCCCGACCTCCCCAAACTGCTCTGAGCTCCAGAGTTGAAAAGAATAACACCATGGTATTTCAGCGATCTTGCAAGAGAACATAACTGGTCTAAGTATTTAATGCAGGCTATAAAGTGAACTATTTCTAAATAAATGTTCTCAGAATACTTGGGGACTGAAAGTACACTCAGATCGGCAGTATTTCCAGAACAAAATGTGAGCTCCCAGAAGAGAGGACAGAGTACTTTTTCTTTCGCTGTTTACAGAAGTTGCTTTGGTGCCTCTGAAAACATCTCCCATTCCCAGAAGCCATCGCTGCGCTGAGCCCAGGCAATGCAGCTTCTGGAACTTACAGATCCAGGGCCAATTTGCCAGGACTGAGAGGGAGGGGGACAGAGCTCCTCCAGAGGGCAATGCAGAATGAGAGCCTGGAAATGAGCTCCAGGGTCTCTCCGCTTTTAATTACAAAAATACTGTATACCCACACAAAGCAGATGATTACAAATGGCATTTATACGGTCTTCCAAAAAGTATTTATTAAAAATCCCAGGCAGTAAGTTAAAGAAACTCCTGAAGATATTATGTAATTTAAAGGCTGGAATGACCCGAATGAGACACTAGCTAACAGAAAGGAAACCAAGTGGCTCCTCTCATTAATATGCTTAAGTAAGCCCACTTGGTAAAACCTTTGTTTTCAGCCAGCTTGGAGCCAGACCAAACAAGGTCTGCTCGGAATTGGATTCCAAATTGGAGCCGACTCCATAGGCAGAGGCAAACCACATCCGGACATGCCAGGTGAGCAAACTGACTGAAAAGTCACTGTGCAGCCCTACATTTAGCAGGTATCAGTATCTCTACCTGAGCCTTTTCTTCTTCTTTTTTTTTTTTTTAAATGAACATAACATGCTCTGCTACTAGAAACGTGCTTGATCCAGATAAAAGGAGGAGAAAGAGAAAAGAAACGTAAGAAAGGCTTATTATTCTTTTCAAAGAAAGCAGAGGATAAGACATCTTTGTCTACCTAAACCCTCTTACCTGCTGAGGGGCACTTAAATGCAGGATTGTCCTCTGCTGCCAGCATGCTTTGGGGCTTGCAGGCAAACCTCTGCCGCTGCTGCTGCAGGTGCTCTCCAGGCTGCGTGGTGTCGGCAGGACCCAGCTCGCCAGGCTGAGTGTCCCCTGCTCTCTCCGGGGAGCGTGGGGGGACATCGAGGGGCCTGACAGGCAGGCTTTTGCAGCAGCCTGCAGAGCAGTCCGCAGTGGCAGGGTTATGGGCAGCAGGATGGAGGACTCGCAGGACAGCTGGCTCATCATCTTCCGGGATGGGGTTGTACCATATTTCTCCTTCATCATCTGCATCGTTGTCCTCTCCAAAGTCAAAGGCGCAGTGTCGCAGCGTGGCAGAGCCCGTGGCATTCGGAAGGGCGCTCGCAGCACCACAGCCGGGGATGGGGCCCTCCGGCCCTCCCGGGGACCTGGCAGGAGTCACCCTTGGTGCAGGCAGCGGGCTGGAGGACCGTGGGGCCTGGGTGACAGCACCCGGTGTCTTCTTACACATGCTTTCTCCCTCCAGCCGGGGCGCTCGGTGGGTGCTCTGGTGCAGCCAGTTGCGCTTCTTAGAAACAGTGATGCTGTTCATCTGTGGCCGGTGCTCGGGGGGCTCGCTTGCCTTCAGAGACTTGGGCTCCTTCCTGCCCCGCGGGGCTACGTATACATTTTCTATTAGATCTGCTGTTAGAAAGGGAGAGAGAGGAGAGACAAACGCTCAGAATATCACATTGCTTTTAGAAGGACAGATGAAGACGTACAGCATCGTATCACATTCGCCTTAGACCTCATTCGAAAGGACAAAAGACAAGGTGATGCTATCATCAAATTACACGTCAGCCTGCCAAAGCAGAACATGTGTGTAATTAATGAAAAGTCAGGCTTGTTGGGCTGTATTTTAACACCGTGTAATTTAGGTAAATGGCAGTGAGAGCTCTGTGTAAAGGTCAGGCAGACTTAGGCAGAAACGGATCTTTTTGCTCTGGTAATTTTATGTGTGCAGGTTTGTTATCCACTGTTCCTACGATACATTTACAACGTGCAGGCTCTCTCCTAGATTAAGGCATAAAACAAAGGTAGGGCTCTATCCAGCACAGAAG
Source organism: Gallus gallus (assembly GCF_016699485.2). Taxonomy (NCBI): domain Eukaryota; kingdom Metazoa; phylum Chordata; class Aves; order Galliformes; family Phasianidae; genus Gallus; species Gallus gallus. Next base: position 16,041,502 of record NC_052539.1, on the reverse strand, counting down.
CCTCCAGCAAGGACTGTCCTTACCGCCATACCCTGTGCCCAGGGCAGAATTTAAGTAGAAAACAAAGATGGGGATCTATCTAGCTCAGAAGCCTCCGGCAAGGACTGTCCTTACCACCATACCCTGTGCCCAGGGCAGGAACAACCCTTGGTTTGTGAGGATGAAAAGAAGAGAGGAGGAAGCAGAAATCAAGAGAAGCTTTTAAATACATCATCTTACAACAAAATTGTCATTTAACAACAAATCAAACTGCATTCACAACTTCCAACCTGGCTCGACCGCACCACAGCAAGGCTAAACCTGTAATGGCGTTCCACAGGCAGGGTGCTTCTACCCTGACCTCCCCAAACCCTCCCTTCTCCGTGGAGCTAAGAAATGGCTCCTACGCCAATACAAACACGCACCACGCCAGATCTGTATGCCCACCGACAGCAATACCTGCCGCTCCTTGCACTGCTGGGCCATGCAGGCCCTGTGCAGGGCTGCCAGCCCACAGCCCCCAACCCGCAGACCCTGAGACACGCTCAGAGCTGCTGTGACTGTGCGCTGGGCAGTGCCGTGCTGCTGCTCTCAGCACACACCTGGGCAGCTCTGCAGCGTGCTACCTACGCGAGCCTCCTGCAGGAACAGCGGCCAGCAGCAGCTGCAGAGCACTGCAATAACCCCCTGCTTGCAGGGGCACGCCGCAGCCGCGCTCGCACACAGCTCTCCGCTCTCAGTCTCCGAATCAGCCAGCTCTGCCAAAAGCCATTGATTGCAGACGCTCGCTGAATCCCATCCAAATGATACACTTGCATTTAGGTCTTCCAAGCACAGCTCTCACAACCCAGGGCTGTGTTTGCAAGCGCCGCTTCCCCTTTATTCCAGTTTGGCCCCGATCCTGAACGTCTTTCTGTGGGTGTTTATTTTAATAACAAACTGTTTCACATGCAAGTATCTGAGCACCCAGCAGCTCCACGGAGCGCAGCAACTCCCAAACGCCAACAGCTGTTATAGTAACCAGAAATTCAAATAAATAGGAAGCTCAAGGAGCCGTAGGGGTGACGAACGTGCGTTCTGCTCCAGAGCAAAGCTTCATTCAGCGCAACGCCATTGGCTCTGCTCAGCGCAATCAGCGCATTCCCAGAGGCAGACCCTGCACAACACAGAACGAGGCAGCGCTCCCCCCAGAAGGCTCCCGCACAGCGCTGGGGGGAACAAACAGAAGGGCAGACAAACGGGCAGGTGCTCAACTCGCCTCCCACTCCATCTACGAAAGGTCAAACAAATCACTAAAGTTAAAACACAGGAACACCGCAGCACCTCCAGAGCCCCAGACGCAGCGCTTCAGCTCAGCTGAGGTCGGGACAAATCCCGCGCCTGTTACGTACACACATCAAACACCGCAACGCCGGGCGCTGCTTTTCAGGTTATAACGCAGCGGGGAACGGCCTTCCCAGTCGCACCGCGGCGTCCAGCAGTACGCGCAGCTCCACGGGCGGCAACGGCCGCCCGCTCTGCACAGCCGCCGGCACACGGCGGGGCGCACCGCGGCGGGACGGCAGCGCGGCCAAAGCGCGGTCCGTAAGCGTCAAACTGTGTAAAAAAAAACGGGGAGGAAACAAAAGCGAGAGAATGACAAACGGCCATGAGGCGAAGAACAGCGCACGGCCGCGTGATGAGCCGCACGGGGCGGCGGTCTGACAGCGATGGCCTCTCGTGGAAAGCGGGAATTCTGTCCTGAGAAGGATGAGCGATGTGGTGAAAGCGCGCCCGCGGAGGGCCGATTCTCGAGCTACGTCGGAATCTGCAAAACGACGCTACTTTTGCTCGAAACAAACGCGAAGTCTTCGCAAACTCTGGCAAAAAAAGCACTCCCGAAGCCCGGCGCGTTCCGCTCCCCGCACCGACCCGCGCGGCACAGCCGCCCCGTCCGCCCCGGGGCTCCCTTCTCGTTCCCCGCGGTCTCCGCCGCCCGCCGGCCCCGCGTACACGGCCCGGGCAGACGCGGCACGGAGCGCCGCCAACGGCCCCGCGGAGCGGCACGGGGCTCGGAGCGCCGAGAAACTCGCTTCGCGACTACTTTCTCGGAGAAGCGCCACGCCAGCGCCTCGCGCCCCTCCTCTCCCCCTTCCGAGGGGGACCGACCCCGCGCCCCGCGCACAGCGCCGCACGTGAGAGCGCTCCGTCGCCAGACGCGGCACCGCGGCCCCCGGCGCCCCGCGGCGGACGGGCTCTTACCCTGCGGCCCGCAGCCCCCGCCGTGCCGGTGCGCGCCGCCCGCCGCCGCCCCGCGCGGGGACCTCCTGCCGCGCAGCTTGGAGAGCGTCCTGCGCAGCGGCTCGGCCATGCCTGGGCGCTCAGCGGGCGGCCGCCCCCCGGCACGGCGGGAGCTGCCCCATGGCGGCGTGCCTCCCCGCGCCCGGCTGCCGCCGCGCCGCCGCCGCGCACATACTTGGCATAGCTGCGCGGGGCGAGAGGCCGCCCCGCAGTGCGCATGCCCCCGCCGCCCCATCGCCGCTCCCCGACGGGGGCCGGTGCCGCGCCGCCCCGGGCGCCGGGACCGCCTCGGCAGCGAGGCGAGGAGAGCCCCCCGCCGCCGCGCCCGGTGCCGCCCCGACAGCCGGCGGAGCGCCGAGGAGCCCGGCATAGCGGGCCGCGGGGAGCGCTGCCCGGGTTCTGGGGAGAACGGTTTGCGAGCGCCGCGCGCGATCGCGGATTTTGTCCCTCGGCAAATTCGGAGGGAAGGGCTGCCCCGAGCGGCTGTGGATGCCCCCAGCCCTGGAGTGCTCAAGCGCAGGCTGGGTGAGCCCTAGACAGCCTCGTCTGGCAGCGGTGGCCCTGCTGTGGCAGGGTTTGGAGCCGGGCGAGCTTTAAGGGCCCTACCAACCCAAGCCATTCTATAACTGCGTGATTTAATGGCATTTGAAGTCAAATCTTCCTAAAGAAAAAAATTAGATTCACATTTCGAGTCATGAGCCCCCGAGGCCCAGGAGCGGCGATCCCATCCCATACACGTGCAGCATAGGAGAGCTCCGACCTCAGGCACACGATCACGGAACCGCGGGGGTGTGAAGGCACCTGTGGGGCTCTGCCCCAGCCCTTCCCTGGGCCCGTCCTGCCACGTGTCCTGCCTCTGGAAACAAAAGAAAATTCAGCATCACTGTTATTTTCTACGCTGCCTCGCACAGTATTTTCCTCGGGTTCCATATGGTTTAGATGTTAGCTTAAACATTTCCATGGTTTCTCCCTGCAGTAGGCACGCAGGAAATGGCACAGGGAAAAGCTGCCAACAGTCGGGTCTATAAACACAGTTTGATCCATATCTTTGAAAACTGTTTCCATTCCAAGCAATGGTTACAAAGCACTTTTTCTTGTTGGCAGCTGGAGTTTTTTTTTTTAATTCCCTATGCATCCTGTATTTGCCCAACGGAGTTGGCATTGATCACACACACGAAAACTCTGCAGATAAAACAACATTAAGGATCCGGCTAGAACTCACTTGAGCCAGTGCAGCAGGAGTCAGAGCCCAGCTTTTGTTTCCTGCTTAGCCCGTTTTGTTCGGGAGCTGCAGAGCACGCAGTGCAGAACGTGATTCGCTTCAGCAGGCCCTGTACAGAATGTGAAAGTGACTTCAGTGGGATGGGAACGGAGCTTGCACCAACTTGAAGAGTTCTCACTGGGACACTGACAAGCATTCAGGACTGGTTAAATACGGTGTGACTATAAACAAGCAGCAGGCTGCATGGTTCTGTACATGAAAGATGTTTTTAATAGGTTTTTGGTTTTTTTTTGTCCATCACCAGACCAAGATTTTGCTAATCAATACAATCTCTGAGCGCTCCAGTTATTGAAGACGTCTGCCTTCCTAATGTCCAAATGGACTGAGGCAGCAGTTCCATGAAACCTTATCAGCCCCACCTGCCGCTAATGGCAGCGTGCATTATCTCCATCCTGCAGAGCAGCCGATCTGCGCATGCAGACACCGCTCCGGCCATCCGCATCTTTGTTACCCCACACCTGTTCTGGATCAGCCAAGTAAGGCACCCCAGTGGCTCCCAGGTTTGGAATACAGCTGTTTATCTTCTTGCAAGGACAAACCAGGACGCTAATCCATTTATATTCTAGACCTGAGTAGCCTGCTAGACTAGAGGCCAGACAAAATCAAAGACGTTCACTACCAAAATGGCTCCACCATTGACTCCCTGGTCTCTGTCCCCATTTGCAGTTGGGGGTGCACTATTTAAAAGCAAACTTTAGACTTCTAGAGCAGCCAAGTATTTGGCTCAGACCAGTGACTCCCTCCTCAAGCACACCCTTGCCAAAAATCTCCTTAATCCAGAAGTGCATTAAGAGGCACCGCTGTTAAGATGCCATACCCAGCACAGGCTCTGGCTGGCAGCCACCAACGGCTGGATGCTCCCAGGAACACAAGGTCTGCCAGCCCACCCTGTGATGCTCCTGCACCGCCAACAGTCTGCTTGCCCTGTTAAGCTAAATTTAAAATCAAACAGGAAAGGATTCAAAAAAATGATTCAAATAAGTAGTGTGATGGAAATATTTCAGTTCACAGCTGAATGGGGCAGCTGGAGTATTCATGGCTCTGCCTTCTGCGCTTTATGCAAACAGAAATATGTCAGAAGCTCATGCTCTTTTCTGTATCCTGCACTTAGTTTTTTGAGTTAGTGGTGTTTGTCTTTTTAGGAAACACTCGCTAACGTCCCAGTGAGCTTTTCAAAGCATGCCTCTGAACGTCAGCACTGTCACTACCACCTCTGCAATCTTACAGCATGAGAGTGCTATTGCAGGATGCCAGCCTCCATGAAGATACGCTAAAAATACCAGACTATTTTGGCTAACAGGAAGCCAGGACATCACCCACACAGTAAAAATAGTAGGTGTAATGACCATCATCACCATAACCTTTCCTAACATGGAGACAAAACCAACAGATCGGTGAGGATCCACGTGGGTTGAAGTGGATTGTTAACACTGAGGACGAGAGTGTCGTATGATCAGGCAAAAGATAAACATGTTCAAATTTATGCTTCAAACATTAGAAGAGCCTCTTCAAAGGAACTTAAAATACTAAATGACCATTCTCTATTTTATGCTATATGCTTCTGGCCGGGACCACATCTGTAAGTCACAAGAAAGCCTTTTCCTGCTGGTTCTGCCCAGGAAGAACAAAATTCATTATAATCTCCAGTTTTAAGCAACCTATGCTGTTTCTGTAGGCTTTCACATTTTCAAAATAATTTTATCATTCAGAAAAAAAAAAACCCACCTTTATATATTTGCATATGTGATTGCTTCATCATAGCTACCCTGTATGCTGCAAAGCCACAAAACGAGAAAAGAAAGAGCCAGAGAATCCCTGTGGAGTTTTATACACGAACCACTCTCTTCTGTCTCTCCACTGTGTGTAGCAAAGGGAGCAGACAGAGAAGCTGGTAGGAAGAAGTGATTACAATGAGGTCTGTGCATGCGTTAGTGCGCTCGCACCCAGTTTGTTTGCAGAACAGAAGCACCACTTTGGTAGGGTGACTGAAAACTAGAAAAGTAGATGAGCCCTGGGTTTGTTTTTTTTAGATGTATTTCTTTGCATCTCCTGGAGAGTACCTATTAAGTGGAACAGAGAAAAGTCTGTGCTTCACAGGAGAAAAAAGCTTTTCTCTTTAGGCCAGCCACGGTGAAGCACATGTTTTGACCTGATGGGCTCTCTTGACTTGTAAAGAGCAATCCAGCAAAGATGAGTACTTGATCCCACTGGCTCAGGCAGGGAAATTCCCTCATTTGCAGACCTGCCAGAGTTGCTGCTTACCATCCGCTGACAGCTCACTCCCAGCTCTCCTTCAGCACTGTGATAACACAAACGGCAGTCGCTTATGGGGAGGTAGTGTGGCCAAGCTTCTTTTAATAATCTGTGTCCCTTATAATGTTTGTTCTTTGTCTTCATCCCTGGAAGACACAACAGAATCCAAGAAAACTGAGGTGAAAAAATACATTTATAATCTAATTTGTGCTCCCTTAATCACAAATCTTGTCTGCTCATGTTCAGGTCAATCTAGTTATAAGTGTCTTTTACTGACAAGCCAACTGGCCATGCAGTTAGGAGGTATTTCTAAACACGTAAACCTAATGTTGGTCAGCTCTTCTGTCAGTGTAGCAGCTTACCTGTGCTCTGTGCCCCTTCACTGGTCTTACTTGCAGAAGGCTGTCCTGTCCCACCCTTTCTAGGCATGGCTTGGTGGGCTATTTTGTATTAAATTTGGTAAAATTTGGCTGACTCAAAGTGCACCACAAGGCCTGAGCCATAACAACAGCTCCATGTGCCCCTGCTCTGGGCCACAAGCTCTTGCCTCCTGATGCTGATGTCATCGGCCATCACACTTGGCCCAAACTCACCTCAGTGCTTGACTTCTTTGGCTTTCCCCGTGGCTGCTACCAAAAACAGCTCCTGAGATGGGAGTGCTGACAGCCACCCTGCCCCTCATCCCAAGCAGTGGGCATCCTATGGTATGAACATCTCTGAAATGCCACCTTATCTTCCTTCCTGTGGAGTGTGCGTTACAGCATGACGTGTCAACAGGCGCCACCGGACTGAGGGGCGGCTGTGAGGAAACACAGAGTTATCCCAAAAGCAGCAACCAGGAGGGGAAAATAGATGTCAGTGATGATTGTTCTATGAAAAGCGCTTATGGAAAAGGTGGTACGTAATAACTGTCTAAAATCACATAGTGATTACATAGTATATTAAATCCGTACTGAATAAGTCTCATTAAGCCTGCAGTTAGGAGATGGTGGTCACCATCATGCAGCAGTGCACACGTGCATAGCAATATAGCTTACATCTGATAGCATAATATTCTTGTAAAATGTGTTGCAGAGAGAGGGATGCACGTGACTTCCATGTGTGGCTGTGCCGTGAAGCCCCAGTGCAGGATTGTCTTCCTGCCCCACACTGCCCGTGGCAGTCCTACAGGAGGAGGTGGCACTGGACACCGGCACACTGACTGCCAGTCTGTCCTGCATGGCTCCCTCCCACATTCCAAGAACATTACCTGGGCAATAAAATAGATATTTAACTGTAATCTAATCTGCCCAGTAATTTAAAAACAATTTGTTTTGAAATATCTTCTGAGTGGGAGCGGAAAGTCTACGCATCTCAGGTGACTTCAAGTACATGGGAGGGCTTCTGTGCTTCCTGTAGCTGGCCCTCATGGTGAGGGTACTCATCAGAGGAGGTCTGTTATTGAGAAGTGTCAACTATTGAAAATATTCAAAATATTTACATTCTTCAGTGGATAGGAGCACTACTTTATCCTAATCTCCTCTCTAATTGCTCCAGTCTCCAGCCATGGCACAGCCTCACCTGGTAACCCCTGCAGCTCCACAGCGCAGAACAACGCTGGCCGTTCTGACAGTGAACAGTTACCAGATTACATCCATACTGCAAATTAGATTACTCCTTATTTAATCTTCCTCCAGCCTCTCTTACCACAAAAACCTTGTTGCCTAAATGCCATATTCTTCTGCAGAATAAAGACCCAGCGCTACGTAAAAATCCAAGAATTTAAAATTAGACTTCTGAGCTTTTTATGTTTATCTGTATGATCTGGAAATGTTTGATCTTGTTTTTTAATCTGTTATTGGGCAGGTTTAGCTTTGTCTGTTTCCAAGCACTGGTTTCATGCTCCGAAACATCACGTGCAAGGTCATTCTCAGTGTTCTCCCGAGCTTTGCCAAATTCCCCTGTTTATATAGAAAAGAAGCAAAGCTAAACAGGATATGGTAAGTGTAAAAACAGAATTTGCATGGGAGGGACAAGGACAGAGGGAAGTCTGAAACTAAAATTACTCTAACTCGCTTTTTGAAGCCATGTCTCCAAGGTGACAGAAAGCCCTTCGTTGTGAGGTTTCTCATTTGTCTTGAACAGCTGCCAGGGTTTTGATCTCATTTTTACTTTTGAAGACCTGAAGTTACCTCCCTTCTCAAAATAAAAACCTCCAACCAAACGCAACGAAGCAGATTTCAACCACACGGAGACCTCTATCTTTGTGAACAACAACAAAGAAAGCTCAGGTCCCACTGCAAAGCTGCCAGTTTTAGCATCATTTGGAATAGGACTCTACCCAGCACGTTGTAACCACGTGTGCGGTCTATTAGGTATCATGGCTATTGTACCTGCTCAGACCCTGCTACGTCAGCAGCCCTCCTGAGCCGCCGTGCTGCCATGTAGGCAGGGCCCTGTCTGGGCAGTGGCAGGCAGATCAGTGCCTGCAGGCCTGGAAAGGGAAATGCTGGCTATGTACACAGACACACACACACTCTGCCCCCACACCAACGATGCATTTCAGCTGCACTGCTGGAGCACTACAGGTGGCACCTCACCAACCACAGCACCAAGCCTCAGAGCTTCAGCACGCTGAAACCATTAGCACCATGTGTTTGGATTCAAAGCCTTCTTTGGCACAGTACATGGTTCTCCTTCAATCACAAAAATGATGAGGTTCAATTTCTTCCTGCTTCCTCCTACCTACATCCTGCTCTCACAGAGAACACCCTAAAAACCTGACTTGGAGCCACCTTCCCCCTCTGCTTGTCTTCTGAAATGCAGCAAATGAAGCAGTGCTCTAAACCAACACATTTTCCTTTCTGCACAGTAATGAAGGCCCTTAGGTATTCACCTGCTCTACCCAAACAACCTCAGAGAGCTATACTCCCAGCTTTATCTCTTTTCTCTCTCTCTACTTCATTATCCTCACTTAGTAAGTCACGTCTGAGTTGCTGGCCACTTTTGGAATAAGTACCAGGACAGAGTTCCACAGAGGACTTATTTGCTTGAAGTAGGGCCTCCCCAGCTCGAGACCTCAGGCTCGCTGTGTGTTTCTTTGGCCCCAGAAGGGCTCAGCCAGGGATGCTGCCCAGGCCCCGGGGTCTGTCACCACAGAGCAGCATAGGCTGTCCATCTGGCTGCCAGCTCTAGGTGCAAGCTGCAGTGCTGCCTGTTCCCCCAGGACTGGGTCTTCTGTCCCCTTCATCAGAGCAAGCTTCTGCTACAGGAGACAGCTACAGGGTGGTTATCAGTAGTCATGACAGCCAGTTAGTTGGAGTGGTTTGAAGACCAGTGTCAGAATGGAGACAGGCTTACAGCAGCTGATCACTTTGATTCAGCGTGCACACACAGACATGCGTTGACACACTGGCTGTCCTGAGAAGTACAACAGCTGGAAGTGAAGGACTGCTACTGAGAGGCACATCCTTTGCTTCTGACAGACACGAGCCCACGACTTCCACCACTCAATGCCACAAGTGCTTAAAGTGAGACACAGATGGATGGAGAACCTGTTGCTTCCAGACATCGGGGTCTCTTACAGGACCGGTTGGTTCTCAGTGTTCACCATTTAGAAGTCATCAAATTGTAGTCATTAGAGACAGGACATTGCTGCCAGGCAAGAGAGTCAGCATCAAAGTAAGTATCGACTTCTTGTGCACAGTCAGAAGCAGCAGTGACTCCAGTTGCTGCTGTGCGAGTCCTGCTTGTGCTCTGCAAGAGACTGCACCAAGCAGAGGGTACTAATGCACCATCACTCTCCCCATCTGTCTACTGTCTCAGATAACATAAAAACCATCAGGTCTCTCTGCTTCTGTAATGCAGGGTACTCCCCAGAAGCCTTTTGACTAATTCACTGTCATTTGCCAAGTCATGCCAGCATGCAGTATTTAGGAAGCTTACCAGAAAAGGCACCCAAAGCATCAAATGAAAGATGAGTGATGGATTCTTACCTGCCTGATTCCACTTCAAAGCAACGAATGCTGGGTGATTTGTCTAACGAGGACACTGAACGTGGCCTCTGTATTTCTGTATGAAAAATACCTCCCTTCTCTGCTTGGAAATAGGAAACACAAAAGGGAAGCTTCCAAAGGTCAGCAGGGGTGAGCCTCCCAGTAACCATGCAACCATGATAACACAAACCTATGCATCTCAGGCACTTTTAGGATGTCTGTCATGCTGGCTTGTACTCTCCCTGCCTGATTTGCATACAAAATGGATATTTTGGAAACATATTCACAAACATTACCTGAAACAGTTTTTCTTTGCCTGCCAGCAAAGAGCATCTGGAAATGATCAATCTCTCTCCTCACCTTGCCCAAATGTCCTCAGGGAGAAATTCATCTTTTAAGACAACCATATGGCAAAGGAAAAGTTCTGCAAGCTTGCTAGATTCAGATGCTACAAGTTTGCCTGAGAAGAAAGCACTGTGAGGGGGAAGGGATCCATTATTTCAAGGCGTAATAAAACACAAATCACTTTCCTTACTCTACTGTCAGCTCCTATCACAAACCAGGTGCTCAGTGCCTTAGCCCTGTCAGTGAGTTCACATATCATCTGCTCCATACACAGTAGGTTCCTGTGGCCTGCAGTGTGATGCACACATAGCTAAGCTTCAAATATGCATATAAACTGCTGCAGCAATGAATTGTGTGTCTAAGGAGAAATGCTACTAGACTGGGTACAATGGATAAGAAAGGATAAGTGCTTAAACTTACTCTAGTTTTCATTCTCCACCAACTCCCATGCTTAACGTAAGAAGGAAAAAAACAACAACAACAACCCAAAAAAACAACGAAGGCAAGGAAAAAGCTAAGTGTAGAAGGAAGTATTGGCACACTACCAAAAGCACAAAGCTTGGACCCGATCTGAATGCAGTTGTGTTTGTCTCAGCAAGGCTTATTTTGGGCAGTGAGGCGTGCCCTGCAGATGCTGCTGCCCACACAGCAGGCTGTGGCAGTAGGATCTTTCTGGCTGGGGTTAGTAGTGCACTTTTGAGGTGACTCTCTCCCTCATTGCCCTGGCAGCACATGCTTTGGTTTTCAGAGTGCACCAGCTGCATCCCTTCTGGATGAAGCCCAAAGCAGAAGATGCACTCCAGGAGTGCCTTTAATGCACTCCAGCTGTGGCTGGCTGGTGGGGCAAAGCAGTTAGCCTGTGGTGTTGTTACACGTTACAGACACTCTCTTACTGTGCCAAATGACTTACTAATGTAAATGTAGCCACAGATTGAAAAGCATCCTGTAGCATGGTATCAGAAATAGAATTAAAGTGGTTATACCACATATTGCTTCCCAACAACCCTATAGCTTTGACTAGGAGGATCAGTAAACTTGCTTATTCTGCAGTAAGAACAGAAGAGCTACTTACTTAACAAATAAAACTCATAAGCAATGTAACAGTGGAAGATAAACAGCTTTTCAAGATGGAATTGACCTTCTGAAATGAATTAGCAAGTACCAGGAGAGGCAATTTCCCTACAGCTTTTATTTCTGGTCCTTAATGTTTGAGTATGATATAAACACAGCACCGATGGAAAAATACTGTAGAGTTACTTAGGAGTTGTATCTTTTGCTAAAATTCTGTCATTGGACTTAGAATCTTTATTTGACAAAGGAATTATATATATATTTTTGGGCTATGTTACAACTGAAGAACAAAGAAAAACCTGAGATAAGTCACGTTTGATAACTCCAAATGTCACCTTCAGCCATTTACACCTGCACTTATATATAGGAGTCCCCACTCTGTAAATATCAGGCTATAAGCCACAGAGCTACTTCAGTGGGTTTTATGCCTCCCGAAACGGAGAAAAAAGGTGTTACCTCTTTTGTTCCTCTGCATGTTTGTAGTGATTCCTACCAACTCATTCACCTACTAACTTGACAAAACTGAAAGAGGTGCTGATGGTGTTTGCTGCATTGCTGTCCTCTGGGGAAGCACTGTTTTCCAGCAGAGACTCCCACGGGAAATGGGGCAGGTGGGCTGGGTGGCCTCCCTGTGCCAGCCTCATTTCTGCAAGTTCTATGAAAGAAGAGTATTTAAAGAATGATGTAAAACTTCTGCTCAAAACTCCGGTTACAAACATGCCTGTTTTTCTTTGAAAAGCAAGAAGCTTATGACCGCATGGAAAATCAGCTGAGTAGAAGAACTTTTCAAAGCCAGTTCTGCCTCACTTTCTTACTTCCAAGTAACAAACCGTCTTCTTCTGCTTTTCTTTTAATTAAAACATAGAAAAAGAGGGCAACAAAACATGAAACTGGCAGGTTGGGTATGTGCGGTCTATAGAAGGAGTACTGCTTATTAAAGCAGCCACGATGCCAGCAGTTGGCAGAAGCTCCCTCTACTGGATACGTACCTACATAGATACATAGAAAAATGTAAGTGCGTAAGATGTGAGCAGTATTCTATTACTGTGTCAGAGATCACGGCAACATGGCTTATTTAAACTGCCACAGAGATATGGCATATTTACACGGATCAGATACAGCCCTGTGATGATGCTCGGAGGTTCCTGTGAGAGCACACCACTTACAAGTCACTAATGGCAAGCAAACCTCAGAGCTTGGACGAAAATCAGTGTTCCTAACTATTACACAGCATACCTGCAAACAAGCTTTTGCTATCAGGCACGCTGATGTTATAGCTACACTAAATTACCAGTCTTTGAAACATTTCAGTCGTATATAAAGCTCTTAGGCATGTCAGAAAATTTTTAACAACAGTGTCAGAAAATTTGGACAACGGTGGCCCACGTTCTGCTTCCCAAAAGAAAGGCTGGCAATTGCTTTTGCTTTGAGCCTGCTGCTGGGTGGTGGTGTTTGGTTGGTTTCTTTTGAGGAGAGGATTAACATCCTCTGGTACGTCCTGTGGTTTCGCTTCCTCTCCCCATCACTCCTTCCCAGAGTTCCTCTGTGTTAAGCCATATACAGGGATGAAGAAGGTGGGAGAAGCTAAGCAAAGGGAAGGGAAATCAGTGTTTGCCCCCCAAAACAGCTCGTGTTGTTAGAAGGCAGCAAAGCACAGAGCACTCCTGTTGTTGCTCACAGCCACAGCAGAGCAAAGGTGTGATTAATCTTTTGAAGCTATCAAGATGAAAGCATTCTAAAGATGAAGGGCACTTCATCTTCTAAACGAAGAGCGCTGATAAAAGTATTTGATAAGGACCAAAAAATGCTTATCTCCATTCACTGAATTCATTGCATTCTTTTGTCGATCCAGCCCCACAGGTCCCAGCTTCCCTGAAAATTCCAGATTTTTCATAGTGCCCTGAAGAAAATACTTCAAAGGGACCAGCAGCAAAAACCCATTCCAATCCGTGGTGCAAATTCCCTTTCCAAGTCCAACAGATCTAAGCCCGCATGTCTATCAAGGACACAAATTCAGCAGACCCCAATGAATATCAGGTTGCTCCCTTTGACCTGTGATACCTCAGGGACTTAGAAGAAGAACAGCTAGCTCACTAGAATCCCCGTTGCTCTGTTATTCGCACAGTTCCTTACTTCCTCATCGTAAGACTTAACTAGCTTTGACGAAAGAATTCACTGCTACCAAAAGGTTTGCACCGAGAATCATTTACTGAGATTCCCATGTCTGGAAGCTTCCTGAGCAACCAAACTATGGCATTTCTCTTGGCAATTTTCTGTATTTTGCCAACCACTTACTGTACAGAAATTCTGCTTTTGTTTCAGTCTTCAAATTCTGACCAACCCGCAGAATGCCCTGCAGCCTCTCATTGCATCACCTTTTCAGCCTGACCTTAGCCAGAAAACATCCCTGGTAGGAACGGAGTTAGATTCTGACTGAGGTGCCTACCATTGCTAAGGGGTTTTCTAAACATATCCCATTCGGAATTTTAAGGAGTCTGTTTATCTGTAACATTAAGCTGCTACATTCTTCCAACACATTGCTCCATTCCCACATTAAACCTACGCCCAAATGTCTGAGTTGGTACTTAAAGGGTTGAGAGGCCCAAGCTAAAACAGAAACGGTCACAGGAGCCTTTTAAGCAAAAGAAAACCCAAATTGTATCCTGCTGGTGAGTGAAGGCATTACACCCTTTCATCCAAATTCTGCCACGATTTTGCAAGATTAGCAAACTGGCAAACGAGCTTCCTGTCATCAGAGCAGCCAGCCTCACACAGCTCCCATTTCCTCTCCTTCACTGATTACAGGTTCAGGATAAATTTCTCTTTGTGAAACACACTGCATTTCACGGGATTCAATTTCAGGTTGGCAGCCTGAAGCTTATCACAAAGCATTCGTAAATGAATCAGCTCTTCGATAGCATTAGCACGCACTGTGCTCCCGCATAGGAACGAGAAGCAGACCAGCAGGGTGATGCCTTGCAGCAGTCTCTCCATCAGCACTTCTCAGAGGAAGCATTGCCCGCCATGGGGGCCATTATCTGAAACAGCTGTAGTTGTATATCAACTTGAATTTTTCTTCCCCAGATGACCTTGCCTTTCTTGGAAATCTATATTATGCAGCTGCTATTATGCCAGCATCTACAAGCAGTACAACGTGTTCAGTTCACTGCAAACAAATTGCCTTCCAGATACCAGTTTTCTACTCTTGACAAACTTTTTAAAAGAATTCTGATCAAACCTGTAGGGATTTTTACTGCCTTTTTTTTTCCCCCCATTGCACATAATGATCATCATCACATTTGATTCATCATAAAAACAGTGCAAGTGATGAGTTAATAGCAGGCTGATTTTCAGAGCCAATATTCCACACGTGTAAGCGGAGGTGTATGTTCCCTGTCACTGTCTCCTCTTGAAAGACAATCCAGGACAAACCGTTCTCTAGGCAGACAGTTTTGAGATAGCTCAGTTTAAGTTAAGTAAGCACTCACTCATGCATTTCCCAGATCCTGTTGCACAGAAGAGGCCAATTTTCACTATTAGCAGCCCAAACCTCGCTTTGCCCTTCAGCTTCTCATCTTTTGCTCTTCAACTCCTGAAACAAACTAGAAAAGCTTCTCATTGCTCATTTCTTCACACTTACCTCATTCTCCTTTTTTTAAGCACTGCGTCGTTACCATTTTCATCCTGTTGTGGGAATCAGCATCACTCCTACTCATCCACAAAGAGCACTGAGAAGAGCCTCTTTTTCCACCGCACGTGTTGGATGCACTCCTATAATTGCAAGGCTTGCTGTGGCATCCTCCGTGGAACATGGACATCTTTGAGGGACCTGAACAGCAGCTGGTAACTTTGCAGCCTCACAGTTCTTTGCATCACTGATACTTCATTCATAATTCTGACCTGGAAGCCCAGCCCCAATGAGTATTATAATTTAGTTTATCACCATTTTTTCTTCGAAGCATTGTAGGGTATCCTCACAAAAATCTGTAAGCTTTCTCTCCTTTTCTTCCTCTCCTGGCTACCAGTGCTGTTAGCCCAATCCAGCTGCTTCAAACAGCCTATTTGTACCAGATACAGATGCCATGCTTTTCTCCCCCCAGAGCTGAGTACTGCCCAGTAAGTACCACACTATCAAAGCTGGCCACTAGAAACAGAACTCTTGATGCAAGCTTTCTGGGCTGCAGCCCCACAGACTTAACTGCCAAATGCCTCTCATTCTTCTGAATTTCAGAGTCAGAATTCTCCTTTAGGACCTTAACCACTCCTGGAAGGTCTGTAGTTGGCTTTACAACTCACTGAGGTTACAAAATGTCTTTTAGACAATCTGAGTCACTTGGAAAAAACACACCCGTTGCTGTCTCTGAGCGCAGAAAGGTCAGTCCCGTCCCGACTCTGGGCTTCTTCGTAGGCTCTGCCTGCTTCACGAGCAGCAATGCTAGAACTTCCCTACACTCGAGCATCTCTACCAATAAAACTCATCCAGCAACAGAATCAGTTCACCTGGGTACCTCCACTTCAGTCAGGCTTTCTCACAGCCTTGTTTCAGATGTCTTAAGAAGACAAATAGTTGCCTTCGCCATGTATCCTGAATGCTGCCATGGTCCTCATTTACAACGAGGTTTCCCTAAGCGTGTAAATAATACAATTAATCATTCTTCTCTCTGATTAGACACGCTGCTTTTCTCCTTGGAAACTGAGTATCCAACAGTGTTAGCTTCAAGACAACCGGACACCAAATATATTGTATTATCTGAAAACAAAAGGAGTGATTAGCATGCTAACTTCCTGAGCTGCCACGCAGAAAGGCAGGGCAGGCAATGTGAGGACAAAAGCCTCCCTGGCCATGGCTATTGTGGGAATGCAACCTATTTACAGAGCCACTGACATTAACCTTCAGTTGTAAAACACTTTGAGCAGCACTTCAGCAGCAGACAGGCTTACTGCTGTGTCTTCAATTCAGCAGCCTACTGAAGCCCACACGTCATGTCAAATCCCTCACATTTCAGCCATCTACTGCATTCTCAGCAATATCAGAGATATCAGAAGATACAGAAAACAGATCAGAGGGAGCATTTTCATTCAGAGACACTGAATGCAACACATTAGGAAGAGCATAATTCCTTTCTCTGTAAACAGAGTTCAAACCATTTGATCTCAAACTGTAGCTCATGACAACTGCAACCTGAAGTAGATGATTGAGGCTGCATGTACTCACTAACCACAAATACACTTTTCTATACTGCTTAACCCCATAAACCTGTATGAGTAGGCAGATCTCAGTGCAGATTTGCAAGGCAGAGATGCTTCAGCTGACAATAAACCTAAAGCAGCCCTCTCTTTCCCCTCAAAGCCCACTGTGACTTTTTCATATACAGACCCCAAATCCCATGTGGCTGCTTAGCACAAATGCAGTATGCACTGGCTCAAATACTATGACAAACTTAACTAGCATTAGCACTGAAGTAAATATAATTTGACAGTAAAGGCTCTGTCACAGCTTTATCTTAGTATTTCTCATGTACATACCTAGTTGCTATTTTCAGTTTTTGGAAGAATACATGAAATGCTTCAATTCTTTTATCAGTTAGCTTCATGTTTCACTGATGTAGGACGTATAATATCACAACGATTTATCTAACATTAAACTCCACTTTCCGGTTAATATTTCAGTTTGCAGTTGTGTATTTATTACAATCAAAACCCTGAGGATTGTCGAGTCTTCAGAAATACAGCACCAAAATGCATACAGTACAGAATTCATTGCTCCCACTCAACAGGCATGCAGTGCAACATTTACATCGCAGATGTTTTAAAATGTAGTTTTATTCCAGTGACTATCTGCAGTCTTTACATAAATTTCAGAACAGCATTATCCAAACAAATCACAGTACAATACTTAAAAGAATCTTTAGTATATGCTCCTTTATAAAAGGTTTTGACACAATGGAAAAAAATCAGTCAAGAGAAGCTCACGCTACCAGGTTTCTTGATAAACAAAATACCAGTGAATCCTGTACCCATGAGCAGAAGTCTCCACCAAATGTTTTAAGACACCTCTTTAAATAAACAGGTTTAAATTTTGTTTAGCAGACGAGTATCTACCACACCGCTGTCCGTTAGGTTTTGTGCTTTCCAAAAGGCAAGCATACTGCTGAAATAAAATTCCCTACCCGACTGGAGAGAGAAATTCGGTAAACACGTATTTGTTCCACATTCCAGCAGAGGAATCCAAGTTCATTTAAATTCTCATTACACTGAAACCAAGCGTATTTTGCTTATACCTTCTTCCTTTTCATCTTCTCCCCAGAGTCCAGCTTCCGTTTCTTAGCATAAGCTGGTTCATCATCTTTTTCGTCATCTTTAAACAAAAGACAGAATTACTCAAAGTCAGTAACGCCATATTTTTGTGTTGAACGCCACCTTCATCCCTGAAAAACTGACTCGGCTGCACCTGAGATGCCTGGAAAAAAGGCACAGGAATACTAACTAACAGCATCCTCATTTTCAGAACGTGGATGATATGTGGTCAGAACAGGAATGTTTTGTTGTTTTAACATAGCTCAACTGAGGAAAGGCTTTGTTATGGTAGATGCTGCATAGTACCTGCTCCAAAAAGAGTACTGTTTGAATAGATAAGATAAAAAGCTAGAAAATATGTTTCAGAAGCAGAAAGTAATATTGAAGTGAACAGGGGAGGAAATTAGGAAAAATTTATTCTCAGAAAGAGTGCTGATGGATTGGAACAGGCTGCCCAGGGAGGCGGTGGAGTCACCATCTCTGGAGATGCTTGAAAAACGTGGAGATGTGGCACGGAGAGACATGGTTAATGGGCACAGTGGGGATGTGGCACGGAGGGACATGGTTAATGGGCACACTGGAGATGGGCCGATGGTTGAACTACAGTGATCTGTCTCAGTGGTCTTTTCACACTTAATGGTTCCGCAATTCTAACGATGGCCATACACTACAGGATACCCTGCAGGTGGGCACCAACCCGGCCGGGAGCCCCAGCAGCAGCAGCAGCTCCCCCCGCTGCCCTACCTGACACCGTGTGCTCCTCCTCCTCCTCAGGCAGGAACCTGGCTCTGCCGGCGGGCCGCGGCGCGTCGTCGCCGTTGTCCTCGTAGATGTTGGACCACTTGATGGCCATGTCGACGGCGGGTGCCGGCGGAGGCTTCTTCTCGGGCGGGCTGTACACCTCCGGCGGCGGCACGGCGTTCGTCTTCCACGCCTTAAACTCCTTGGGCGGCTGCGGGAGAGAGCAGAGAAGCGGTCAGTCCCACGTGCCGGACCTCAGAAGCCGGCGGGCAACCCGGGGCGGGGCGGGGCAGGCTGAGGCAGGGCAGAGCGCGGCAGCCCCTCCGCCCTCTCCCCCGGGCCGTACCTCCTCGGGCGCCCGCAGGACGCGGCTCTCCCAGTCGATCTGCTTGTTGAGCGGGTTGTAGAGGAAGGCGGGCGGCTGGGACACCTTCCGGAAGAGCTCGTCCGGCGGCGGCAGCTTCGGCCGCCTCCCCGGACTGCTCCCCGCCGCCGCGCCGGCCCCCCCCTGCCGCTCCTCGGCCGAGGCCTCGTCGGCCTCCGAGTCAGAGCTGGAGCTGCCGTAGGCCGCGAAGTAGCCCAGCGGGTCCTCTCCCTCCGCCGCCATGGCGGGGCTGCGCAATTCGCCGCCCGCACGGAAACCGGCCCCGCGCCGAGGGTTCCGCCCGCCGGCCCCGGCCTGCTTTGCGGGCGGCAAACGGCGTTCGGGAGAAGGGGATGGAAATAATTGACCTTTCTGCATTCGCACTTGAGTAGCGAGTGTTCAACCCCAGTAAGTTAGGGTTTTTTTTGGTTTTTTTTTTTTTTTTGGAAAAGACCATAGATTAAAAGAGAATTAGACACGAAACTGAGACAACCTCCGTTTCTCTTTTTCACACCTGTCAGCTTCACTAGAGAGAATAGAGAGAAACGGCACTGCCCTCAGCCTCGGGGCAGTAGCCGGCCTCGGGCAGGTAAAGCTCCCAACACCGCCCATCCAGCTCTGGGGCGCCTCCACCACCATCAGCTCGTGGCAGCCGTGGGGCAGCACGCAGGCAGTGAGGCCGCCCCGCCCGGCCTTGGAAGGCGAGGTACCTCCCAGCGCTCATGCCGCTATCCATACACTCAGGTTAGCAAAAGCCATGAGCCACGGACAGCGTACAGCAGCAGGCGAGGTCTTCACACACGCGTTCTCCCTACACAGGGCTCTTCAAGGCAGTCCTACCGCCACAGGTGTCTCACAGTGTCACTCTTTCCACCAGAGACAACTTCTCTAAAAAGAATAAAAGCCTCTCACGCATACAAAACCAAAACCACCCAGCCAGGTACTGGCACGAGCTACTCCGAGAGCCTCCTAGAACCTACACGTTTCAATAAAGGCAAACAGGAAAACAAGCAAATATACAAATGAATTTATTCAAAAAGTTGTGTTAAAAACATTTTTTTCTTAAAAATGCCCATTATAAACATTAATAAGATAATACATTCATTTAAAGTCTCAGGTTAAGAGGCTCTGCTGCAGGAGCGCTCCCCACACAGGCAGGCCCGCTGCTCACTGTGCAGTGCGGCAGGCAGCACACACTGCATGCTCTGATGTACAACTGCAAGACAGTTTCCACCGTGAGCTAAAGCCCTTCCCTTCTTCAGTTAAGGCCAAGCTTGCTCTCTCCCCAAGAAGAGACCCAAGCCTAAGCTTCCAAGGAAGAGAAAACAAGAAGGAGGAAAAAAAAAGTTTGAGAACACACATGCAACTCTTTAAGTGGTATACAGCAACCAAAGGGATATGTAGACACAAACTTCTATGCATCCTGAGTATGTGCAACTGCAGTACAAGTTAAGGGAAGAAAGATTTGCACCTATCCTCAATTTCATGTTAGAGAACAAGATTTTACTTATATTTAGGTATTTAAATCCCAGCCTGCCATCCATACTGATGAGTTTCACTTAGAATCGTTTTCACCATCTTAAAGGTCCTCAGATGTTTACAAGAAAGACAAGGCTTTTTAGAAATACACAAACAGAAGCTCACATTTTTAGCAAATGTAAGCTATTCACATACTGAATATGGACTACAATTGAACCCTGCAGTTTATTTTCACCTACTCCTGAAACCAGAGCAAACATGAAATGAAAGTTCAGAGACTATACTGAGGTTCTGCAGAAGGCCCGTCTCCACAAAAGGGGAACACGACTCAGGGTTATTACCTGGCTTTCGTCTTGAATGGAATTATGCAGCTGTATGAAAACAGAAAGAATTTAAAGCCAGAAATACAAAACTTATCTTTTGATATACTGAAAGCATCACTTTGAAGTGCAGCATTACAGAATGCAACTACACATTTCCAAGGAAGAGTCCGTCTTTGTCTAGTAATTTTAAAGTGGTTAAAGCAGAGTATGAGAGGAACATTGCATCATATTGTGTTAAGAAACACGAGAACCTTCCCATGATCAAATAGTTTAAATGCCTTCAATTCTAAACAATTCAAAATGTAAACGTGTCTGTGTTGAAGAGCAGGTATCTTAAGTGCAACACTTCCAACAATCTTTCAGTTAAGGACACTTTCTTGCCAACAAGACACCTCTGCTCACCCACCGGGACAACACACACAAGCCTCAGTCCTTAACAGCACTATACAATAACATTTTCTGACAGCCCACATGAGTTTACAGCAGTTTACTTTCCGTTTGAAAAATTAATGAGAATTTGTATTTAAAGTGCATCTCAAATCACAAATTTCTAAGTTATATACAACAACAACATGCCAGGGCTTGTGGATGCATACTGGCTAGCTCAAAATCACTTTGAGTGCCTTTCAATTTACTGGTAGGACAAATAAAGTCCACAAAATTAAGAGCCTTCTTGCAAATAAACATGGCTACAGATTTAGTCAGATCTATTTTTTTTTTCCCCCAAATTAAAATACGTTTTTGCAAATTATACACATATATGGAGGACACATTAATTTAGTACATGAATTTAAGCTTTTCTGCATGTGAGCATAAGCTTTTAGTTCAGGACGTTACTTTTCAATCCTCAGTGCTTTTCTTAATCACCTTTGCTTTTTCACTCACCACAGAAACATTAAGAAAATTACATTTGTTATTACTATTCTGTAACTGCAGCTTAAGAGCCTGCAACTAAACACGGTACCTTAAATATATTGGTTTAAAAACAAAGCAAACAACAACAACAAAAGCAGAACAACGAAGAAACAACTTCTGCTGGTGTAGTACTATAATTAGAAAAATCCAAACTCCTTAAGAAAAACAAAATCAAGCAGCTAGAGTCAGTCGATTACAAAAAAAATGACTCTTTAAAAACATCAAATAGCATCGATTGTTTCTTCTGATTACCCAAATTAACAGTTTGAAAACATTTTTTTACCCTTAAAAGACTGAAACTCAGTTTCAGTAACCTTTGGATGAGCAGACAAACGTCAGTAAGTTCACTGTGGATGAAGAGAACGTGATCTTAAAGGCAAAAAGCAATTGTCACTGGAACTAGTACACGGTTCTTGCTGCTCTGACTGGAGCTCTGGAGGGAGAGGGGGTGCACCAGGGTCCCCAGGGCCTGGAAGGGTGACGGAGAAAACTGCACTCTCAGCATTTCCCATCTCTGCAACGGGCAGATTCATCGAATGAAGGGAGACAGCAGACATAAATGCAGCAGTGCTATAATCTTCTTCTGGATTATGCATCTGAGTAGATTCTTTGTCTTTCGTTTTATCAAAAAAATTGGATTCATCAGAATATGATCTAGAAAGATTATTTGTTCCTCCATACAGTGAGGTCATACACGTGCTGCAACTTAGACCTGAAACAAAGAGCAGAGAATAAATTCAATTACATCAGGATGCATCCTTTAAACTGTGCTCTGAGTTAGTACTGGTAATTAACTGTCATTAAAAATCAGCTGTGTGTACTAACAGACTACCCTCTTCATCCTACCTGTGACTTTCCAGTACTCACACCAAATTAGAAAATACAAGCAGATCACCTAGTCAACCACGTGAAAGTTTTCTCTGTATTGGCTACTAGTAGATAACAGTGCACTGTAATTGAAGCTTCGCTCTAGGAAATCACTTCAGCCCTCTGACCTATCTTTGGACAGAATATTCTCACTATATTCTTCGAACTAACTTTTTAAAAGCTTCAGCAGCGCAGTTGTACTTCGAAGCAGACTGCATTTGACAGCTGCTATACTTGAAGCCGGACAAAAATTCAGGTCTTTCATCTCTGGAGTTAAAAATATACTTTCTTCCTTCTTATTTATTTATGGGTGTGGAAGAGGAAGTAAGGGTTTTTGGTTTAGAAACTTTATACTTTCTTTTTCTGCCTTCAAATGTGAGTACATATAGCTACTTAAGTTTTCTACGTCAACACAACTTCTGACTGTATGAAGCAATAGAATAACAGTCTGATTTTAAGTTCTGACACTGAAAGCAAGGAGAACTCTCCCTCGTATTGTGTTTGCTGACTTATCTTCTGCCGAGACGCAACGTTTAACAAAACCAAAGCATCCTGCCACTGCAGCTAATAGCTTGAACAGAAATGCAAGATGGAAGATAACCACCTATTCTGAGTTCTGAATTAGAGCCTCATGGAAAGTAAAACCGAAGCATGAAACAAACTTATTCATTAGAGCAACACACAGCACAGTTGTTTTCCGTGTTTGTTTTCTCTGATTTGCCATTTATTACGTGTTCAGATAACAAAGAAGTAAAGCTAGCAATACATGCCCAGGATTTTAAACTGAACATAATGAAATCTTCCAAGCACGTTGTCCCAAAAACTAAAGGAAGCAAAAAGAGAAAAAAAAAATCTGCAATAAGGAACACACAATGAAGAACTGTGGGAATTCATTTCACAGCTCCTCAAAATACAACTTCTATCTTGCAGTGCATTATTTTAAACTTCTCACCTTTGAGAGCTTCAAGTTTTTCATTTTTGACTTTCAACACTATGTCAGTTATCTTTTGTAACAGAAAGTTTTGTGTTCTCTCTCTCCTGATGGACTCAACCAAAGCATCCAGTCCCTTTGGGTTTTCTGCTAAGTAGTCCAATAACTTCCCAGTTTTTTTCCTACTAGAAGATCGCGAAGAGATCTCTTCTGTGTCCTCTCTAGTGAGTATTTTCTTTGAACGGAGGTAATCAAAGTGTCTCTCAGCTATAATTTTGTCACACAAGTAAGGGCGCATCCTTTCTAAAGCCTGAAAAACAAAACAAACTAACATTAGTCAATCTTTCAATTTATTTAGAAGCTATGCTGAAAATCTCTCTGACTTACAGGTTAATAAAACAGTTTAAAGATGCCACCATGTTACGTAGCAAGGAATTTTCTCCATGCGTCTACTTAAAAAGGAAAATAGTTTGATTTTCCTCAGTGACCTAAGAGGTTTTAATACATGTTAACCAGTGGAGGCAAACACTGAAAATATTTCATTAAGTCTGTGTATCACATCTGTCCCATCTCCACACCATTTGTATCCAGGAGACACAGCAGTAGCATTGTCATTATCAGTGTTCTCTGTACGCTGAGTAAATGCAGTCTCAGAGCAACAGTATGAATGTACTCACTGTTTAAAAGTTGCATTAGACAGATGGTGTTATTTGGGCATACAGGTTCACCAGCAGATTACTGGCATCCACAACACATGCCCTCCCTTCCACAGATGTACTTACTTTGAACGAACTTACTGGCTGCTTTTTGTCTTTATCCATCTGCTTTCTGTCTTTATCCATCTGCTTTCTGTTGGTTTAAGGCTTTATACCAAACACCTGGAGCAACCTGCACAGCCCTGATACAGCACCAACCCATGGGCATTAGCACAGTTCTGATGACTGGTCAAAGCAAAATGGCACTACTTCCTACAGCATAACTTCAGCTAACAAGTGTCAACTAGTTGTTTAACTCTCCTCTATAACTAGCAAGGAGAAGAGAAGGGGGGAAAAAGATGCAAATCTAACAGCGTGAGGGGATTACACCCATTGCCTAAGAAGCCCAGCAGGCAGCCAGCTGCCACTGGGCAAGACGAAGCAGAGCCCTGTCCTGCACACAGAACTGCAGAGCCACGAAGTACCTTCAGGCACTGAACACCTCCCATGGAGTCCTACCACTCAGAGAGCATGGTTCCCCAGGAACAAACTATCTTTCGTTACCATATTCAATTACAGCACGAATACCAATTTATTTCAAAGGTAATTTACAGGAGCAATATCACTACTTCGAATTCCTCCTTGGAAGATCGTGTGCCTTCTCTTATAAGGAAGAATTTATTCACACACGTAGCAGAACATAAAGCCACCTTCATTTACCTTGTTCATAGGGTGCACACAACTGCGAGCACCTCCAAAACAGAGGTTATATTCCTCTTATTTTAATCAGTACGTTAACCTCAAAATAGAACTAATGCCTTGTTCACAACTCTGATTTCAAGAACCAATCTACTACTCTATGAAGATGAGTCACAAATGGTGCCTTTTTACTTGAAAAACAAGCTTTCATTTTACATAATACTACAGAACTGGCAGTTTCCCTTGCCGACAATTCTCACTGTGAAGAAATACACAAGCCAGATATCTGCTAGCTGAAAGTTACCAATGTGAAAAAAAAATCCCCCTTCTCTCCTTCCATCAAATTTGCCCCATTTAATTCAAAGAAAAAGCAATTTGAGGGCTAGAAGTAGGGAAAAGAGCTTTACATACAAGTGACGAAAGAAACAATCTATGCTGTTTCCTGAAGAAAACTTCCAAATATCCTCCAGCTCGTTGAGATTACATTCAGTGAAAGCAATGTGAAAACGACTCTTTGCTTTGCTTGTGCACTGATGAGCAAGGAAGGTTTTTGGAGCAAACTGCCACAGCCAGACTGAATTCAGGGTGAAACCAGAGCATAACGGTGCGGCTGGAGCCGGGCGGCTCCTCTGGGCTGGGGGCACACAGCAGCTGAAGCTGTCCCTGCTCTTACTCTGGGCCTGGTAGTGAGAGGATCCAGATCCACCACTGGATGACCACTTGATCCAGCTTCCTGTGCCTTCACAGGGCGCTGGCCTAACTGACTTTGTAAAAACAGAGAAGGGCAGCGGAGCTGCTTGCATCCACCTGCTCTGCAACACACCTCAAGTGTCCAACTGCAGCAAGCTGTGCTACAAATGCTGCCAGCAACACTGATTTTTTCCACTTCTCGTACCTCTTCCTACCACCACGAGGGATCAATCAACAAACTCTGAGACACAAGAGTCAGTAACATTTTCAGCGTTAGAAGTACAAAGCAAGTTGTTACTCAAAAGAAAAGTACTGTGTTTTGACTAACACCTTCCTGTACTGTGCCTTACAATACACCAAGTGCATCAGTTCTGAATTCCCCCGACTGTCCACACAGGTTAGCAGTTTGTAAGGAGCAGAAAGAGTAAACACAGCAGAACAGGAGCTTAAAAAACCCGTTTCTATATCAATGTTCTTGAATCTCTCGCTGCCTTCTTCCCAGATGTCCAACATTAGATTCTACCCTTTGTAATCTCTCCTTCAGACAAGTCTACCCAGGCCAGCTGACCCCCGTAAGAGAGCTTTCTGAGGTGCACTGTAACACAACACACACACGAGATTTCTGGCGGTGCAGCTTTTCTATCTCACAGCTCATTGAGCACAAAAGGGTGTAAGACTCCTACGACCACCTAGGCACCTGCTTTAAGTCTTCCCTGATGTGACAAAATGGTAGGGAGGGAGAAGGTATCAGGAGCCTGGATAAGAGGGGTACAAATTTAAATGTCTGTTTATTGAAGTTTTATTACAGATGTGCTCTCACAACAGTTAAGCTGGGTCTGCTCTGATATCCCAGCTGCCCTGTTCACCACTTAGTCTAGTTGAGAGCTGGACAAGCAGCTGTTTCTTCTGTTATGCTCACACATGCCTGCACTGCAAGCTCTGAGCAGCGCTGTGCTGCCTGCACCAACACAGACCTGCACCTGGCCTGCCCATGGCTCACCACAATGAGCGTGCCTCATCAGAGGTACCTGAACAACTTCGGAGCAGGCAAGCGAGCACACGGTGAAGCAGTAAGGAACCTCTGTGATGGGAGAGTCTCTAGAGCCAGACTACACCGCATTTTGATGATAAAATTAAAGCTCTCTCTTACTACATATCAGCCTTCCAACGAGTCCTCCAATTACTACGTGGAACCGTAAGATCGGAGGTTGAAGTGACACTGATGGGCTCCTGGGAGAAGAAACCGTGCACTCAGTCACTCGCCCAGCCAAATTTAAATCAGACGGTATAGGTGACGTGATACATCAGTAGGTCCTGCCTTCATTTTGTTTTCGCTGTAACAACCGGATGCTACCTATTGTACTCCGAGGTCCCACAGCAGCAAGTAGTAACTCGAAAAACACGCCTCACAAACTATGACAAAGCATTTAAAGGAAACGCTGTATGCATAAAACTGTTAAGAAACTGAGCTAAGCTCCATCCTTTTCTGAACTAGAAAACGGCAGAGGAGAAAAAATATCACCTAAGAGGCCACACAGCGTTAATAAACACAAACTGTAGAACTGCATTTCAGAAGTTGGCACAGAGGACGCTGCACATTACAAACGCTCCGGCCGGTCAACAAACAGGAGGCGGACTGATTTCCTCCCCGCTGTAACCGACCGGCCGCCGGTGAGCGCGGCCCGGCACTGCCACGAGTGACCGCACCGGGATGGGACGGGGGGCTTCAGCAGTGCATTAACTACGGGAGAGCGCTCAAAAGGCTACAGGACAGAGAGCTTAAAAAGGAATACATCAACATTTAACCGAAATAATCACACTCTACGAGAACACGGCGACGCCAAGAAAAACACGCCTATTTGCAACCACCTGCCGGATACCGCTTTAAGTACCCTGCGCTTCTACTCTGCCCCGAGACATGCGGAGGGCGGCGGGGCTCTGGGGAAGCGCCCGGCCCTGGGGAAGGTCCGCCCGCGCGGGCCGGCGCGGAGCCGCGCGTCTCGGGGCCGCCCCCGCCCCGCTCCGCCCTGCCCTGCCCTGCCCTGCCCGCTGCCCGGGCACGCGCCGGGGAACTCCGCGCTGCGAGGCGCCCCCCGCACGCTCTAACGGCGCTTCCGCTTCGCATCGCGCTGCCCCCCTGCCGCTATCCGGCCCGGCACTTGCCTCCTTCTTCACGTCGGCCATCTCGTCTTCCGTCAGCGGCCGCCCGACCGCGCTCGAGGCCGGGCCAGAGACCTCCATCGCAAAACCCCTCCGAACGCACCGCTGCGGAAACCGCCCCCGGCACCACTTCCGGCCCCGCGCCCCGCCCCCCGCCCCGGCCCGCGAGGAAGGCGCGCAGCCGACCCGCCCACGGGCGCACGCGCAGTGAGGCGCCGTGCCGGGCGGGGGCTGCTGTGGTGGCGCCGGGGATCGGCGTTGTGGTGCTGCGCTGTTCGGCTCGTGGAGTCACACGAATCGTTAAGGGTGGAAAACGTCTCTAAGGTCATCTAGTTCAGCCGTCAGCCCATGACCTCCGTGTCCCTCAGCGCCACGTCGCGCCATACTCCAGGTGCTGACTGGGATACCTGCTTTGCTCCGCTGGCTTATTAATAACCACATTGCAGAGCGAACGTCCTGCCCAGAACACTTAAAAAAACCCGTGAATACTCACCGTTCTGATCTCCGTAGAGCTGGCTGTTAAAATCACAGCCCCAGGTGACTGCAAGAACAAAGAGCGCTGCAGGGCAGTTTGTCTGAGCACCTGCACTGATCCTCCCTAATCCGCCGCACCCAAATGTGTGCTTTGAGATCCTTTGGGGCTCCCACCAAGGTGCTGTGGCACCGCAGAGCTGAGGCAGGTGTCCCCCAGTTCCCCACTCAGTCATTAACCAAACATCTTCCAGCTCCTCTCCAGGGGGAATTCTGCAGAAGACTTTGCTGTCTCTGTACAGTAGTTCTGATAAAAATAGCTGCTGCGCACTCTGGAATAGGATATTAATAACCCCGCTCAGTGAGAGGTGCAGTTCAAAGCCACGCAGCACCTGGGCTTCTGGATCCCTGCACCACAGTGGCCAGCATGGGGCAAGCTGGAAGGAATTAACTGTGGGTAGAGAACTCAATCATAGAACAGATTTTAGCAGATTTGCTGCCAATAATACTGGAATTAAGAGCCCAGCAGCCGGAAGAAGACTGCTTTCAGTATGATACTCATTTCAGGAGGTCAGCATCAGTTCAGTACTGATAAGTGAGCCTCAGTGAGGGGGCAGCTAGAGAACTCTTTTGAAGGGAAGTGGGAAGACTTCAGACACGGCACTGGTTTATATAATTATGTATGTGTGCGCATTTAGAAGAAATTTGTAAGTCAGAGAAGTTTCAGAAACTGCTTACAGCATAGCGCTGTTCTAATTACTCACATACGGGCCCCTGCCAGCACCGTAACACTATTGGTTTGTGAGAGGAGGCCGCTGGGCTTTGCAGCGCTATGGCTGACTGCTCATTCCCCCCTTCTGCCCGCACTGATCAGCCTCTCCCCAGGCAGCCTCACTGCAGAGCAAGGCCTCTCCCTGGGAGCTTCATGTTCCACAGCAGAGCTGCTCTAGGGAGGAGGAAGAAAGCTGCCAGGCAGAAGGAAAGGCTTCGGTTCAGTCAAAGACACAGATCGGGGGGCCTTGACCAAACTGAATGGATTTCTGGAGCTAACAACTGCATGCAGCTTTCAAACGACAAACCCACAGCAATCAGCCTACGCCTCGTGGATCTGGGGGTGAGGTGAGGCAGCTGAGAATATGAGGATATCTGGAATTCGGGATGCAGGAGACTGTGACTGATGCTTTTTTTGGCAGGTTGCACTTGAAATATTCACAAACCCACCGCAGGAAGACTGGATTTGCTGGCGTGATACTCTACAGCTGAATTTCTCAAAGGGCACTTCTTTTTAAGTGACTGCCATATTTTGCTTTTCGAGGTTTAAATATTTTATGAGGTGCTTGTTGGTGTGGCAAATGGGAGTTGTATTTTAAATCAGTGACATTCAGAAACAAATCCAAGTAAACCGGTACCAACTGTCTCCTGTACACAGA
This sequence comes from Gallus gallus, assembly GCF_016699485.2. Classification (NCBI taxonomy): domain Eukaryota; kingdom Metazoa; phylum Chordata; class Aves; order Galliformes; family Phasianidae; genus Gallus; species Gallus gallus. The sequence continues at coordinate 16,012,256 of NC_052539.1, read as the reverse complement.
TACACAAAGATGCATCTAAATGGTGTAGTTTACTATGTGAAGTAATTGCACCAAGCAGAATGTATCCGCAGCAGAGGTAGCACTGATTTATAAGTAGCAATATAAACCTATAATGTAATATAAACCATTTAACTTGTGTAGTTAAATTAATATGAAGCCTGCATTTAGATTAGCTCTAACTACGTCTTTACCTGTTCTTTGATCTCCAGCAAGAGTATTCGGTTCTGGTCTGTTTAAAGTCATATTCCTACACAAACTCTACGACTGCAATTGTTTTGCTCCAGTACTACCGTTTTATGCTGGATTTCTTTGAAGAGTAGAAGCAACAACACCGAGGCCTTGAACCATTAAAGCTCGGGTTGCCACCAGGTGGCACTGAAGGCCTACGAGCATTTAATGCCCACGGCCTCCAGGGCTGGAGTCGTGTTTTACCTCCTGGCACCGTTACTCCGGATATCACAGCTTAATGTCATTAGAGCACAGGGGTCCGTGCAGAGATTAGCCCCACTTGCATCGTTTGTAGCACACGAGAAGAAATATTTGGATACAAAACGTGCAGCCATCAGCTGTATTACTGTTAGACAGCATTTGAAAGGCAGTCAACTCTCTTGACATGCTATGGGGGAGAAAGACACAAGTGCTACATTAAGAATTAAAACACCATGGTTGTGCCACTCAACTGGTGTCATTTTAACTGTCTGTAACTCGCAGCAAATACATGCATGGCAGAAAAACAACCTGCACTGCAGTAATATCTATTTAGTTATCTCGAACAGCAATAACATTCATCACAACCGCCGTACCCAGAGCACTTGGCCAATACCTCTACCTACACTACTCTTCAATATAAGTCTAAAATAACGATTTTTTAAACAGAGCCAAGTTTTCTTCTAACACATTGAAGGGTTTTAACGCTCCTCTTTATTACTGGCTTTTTCCTTGGCATGTAGCAAGCTTCCTAATAAAAAGATGGCACAAAACAGTATTCCATTAAATGCATGTGCTTGCAGTTTCAGAATAAGAGGCAAAAACTACACAGTTCACAGTACAATTGACACTTTATTCCATTGTGATGGGGATATATAGTACTGAAACTGCAAGAGTCGAAAAAGAGAAATAAAAGTGCAAATCTCTATTAGAACAGATTATGGAATGTGTTGATGCTTTTGGCACAGAAAGTGGGAAACTGTGTACTGCAACCAGCTTTTAAGTTTAATGAAACGTAACACTTCTGTGTTTAGTAGTCATATTTGTGCACTGCAGAACAATACAACATAAAACAGTGACTAACAATTCACATGCAGCTCTATACAAGTTACATCATACATCCAGTTAAACCTTCTCTGAAAATACATGAGGTCCAATTATACTTTGTTCACAATCACTTAACAAATACCATTCTTTAAGCAGTCTTATCTTTTCAGTTTCCTCATTGATAAAAACAAAAATAGAGAGTCTTAAATAGTAAATTATTCTCTCCAAACGGTTCCACATGAAAGTTGATGTTTTCTCTTGAAGTAATTTGGCTCTGACTTGATTCATATAACGTTCAAGAAGCTGAGTGAAATCAAAAGCTGATTTTTCCCATATTTTATCTCCAATTTACTGCGAACAAACAGAAAGAGCAGATTCGTTGTTCTGCACTTCACTGAATGCTTATTTTTAAAACTCAGCTTGGTGTTACCTATCACCTCTGTACCTACGGCCTCCGGAATTCACCCCAGGATCAGAGAACGGCTTCATAGAGGGGCAGCTATTTAAGACCAAAAAGGAGTGTATTAGCATGGAAATGACAGAAATGCCGAAATGGAAGAATTTGAGATCATCGTATAAGTACACGTGGTACACATTCACATTTTCATTGCAGAGAGAGATACTGTATTCACATTTTGTTGAAGAGAGAAACCCACACATCACAGCTCTTCCTGCACTCGCAGTAAAGATAATGTCGATTAAAGACCTTTAATGCATATCCTGGCTTTTTCGTTTGATCTAAGCTAAACTGCTTGCTCAAAATAAAAAAAAACTCTGATGAGTAAATCCAAACCCCACTGCTGAGCTATTAACCACAAGATCTTCTTCACTGACCTGCTATGTCATGCAGCCCGACAGTTGTTATCAAACGTTTTCTGTGGGCAGTTCAGTGTCTCATCTCCTTTTTTTTATTTTTGGTTTGGAATTTCGTTTTATTATTTACATCAATCAAGGGTGACGATTTAAAGCTGACATCTGAGAAATGTCCTAGTGACAGGATGCACAGGATACCCATTAAGTATGTATGTGTTACAGCAGGAATGTCCTTGCAAAGAAATTCTTTGTTTGGACAACAGGAAAAGTAACAAACGGCAAGAAGCAGCATTTGGCATGATTTTAGTTCTTATTACCATACTGCAAATGCACAAACTGAAGTGCTTTAAGTGTTTTTGCTTTATTGTAATGACATAATAAAGAACAATGCTGAAAGCAGAGCGGTAAGGGAAATTCCACTAACCAGCTTAGGTAACTTTTGGCATCAGACTAAGATTTAATTTAGAACTTCATGTTGTGAGCCTATAAGACAGAGACAAAGCACGTGTGATTCAGAGCAACCAAGTTCTGCCCCTGAAGTCAGAAAATTTATACACAATTTGAAATCGTCACCAGAGGGAATTCAAATCCCTCAGCCACTCCCCTGCTCTTTCTATATACCAAAATGCAGCCTTGAAGGCAGGGAAGTCTAACTGGCAACAGGTGAAAGACCAGTCTCACATCCCATGCCATGGGGAAACCAGGGAAAGCCACTATCTCCCAATTCTGTTGCTTTCAGAGAATAAGCTATGAGCAATGTCTACCATATTTTGTCCTAAACAGGAGTCCTCCTTGTCACTCCCTACGTATACTGACACTCATCTTTCCAGCTCAAAGTAAAAGCAGACCCCTCAGTTTCTTCTCCCACCCGGCACCTACATGAGAAGGGAAGGAATTCAGGACATTCTCTAATAGAGTGAACAACAAGGAGGCAGAAAAATACAATTGAAGTAGGAGAACTAAGGCAGCAGGAGGAAAACTTGCTTTGTGGTTGAAAGAAAAAAGCATTCACCGTGCCACAAACTAGAAACTACAGTCTGAAGAAGAGAGTCAGGAGAAAAAACACAACAGAAAGTTTGAGGCATAAACGGAATGGAGATCCCACAGCTCAGTGCTGGTACAGGACAGCTCTCACTGCTGGGTGAGATGATGGAGGAACCAAGCAGAGGGATGGGAATGAGGTGTAACCAGGTCCAGGAGTACGGACAGGGAGGTGGGGTGTGTGTGTGTGTGGGCTTCATATGACAGCTCCCACAGATACGGATGTTTTTAAGGGTAAAGCTTGCCTTTAGATGCTCACGGTTAAATACTGCAGGGTTACTTTTTGGCACAAAATCTCTGCTGAGTATCAAGTCATTTTGAAATGCAAGATGCTTTATCAGATACTTAAAAGCACCGAGGGAAGGAGGGAAAGATTTCCCACTGCAATGTTTACATCCTTAGAGCTTGATCATGTGGGTCAGGCTGAAATGATAGTGCACGGGAATGGAGGAATCAAAGGGGAAACCTCGGGAGAATCCCTTGGGACAGCACACAGCCATAAAACCATTTTATTTGCTCAGCCTTGTCCTCTCTCTTGTGATGCCTTTTGTCACTGCAGCATGCAGACAATGCGACATATCCTGGTGGCTGCCAGGATGTTTGCTCCACATTACTGCTAGGTGAGGTGAGAGATGCACTGTGGAGTACCTACGGATATACGTACTTGTGTTTCCTCCCTTGTGGCTGTGTGGAAAAGCACGCGGGTTTCCAAAGAATACTGAGGTATGCGCTTGGTTAGTGCTATTTGCTGCGCTGCAGACTGACTCCCCACTCACTTCCGACTGTACCTTAGCGCCATGCCACAAGTGGTTCAGGAAAGGTGGAGGAGGTGCCTAGGAAGTTGATAACATGCTCTGACTGTTCGTCAGCCTCCGGAGAGTTCCCACTGCTGCCTCTGTTTGGGAATTTCTCCATCCGTAGTTTACAAATGATCTAACAAGAAGCCTGCGAATACAATGGGGTATGCTCTGCTTTACTGTGGTGAAAAAAAGTATGATTCAGTGGGTAAACATGCTGTGGAATTTGCTACAAAAAAATATATTTGTTTTAACCGAATACCACAGTAAATATTCATGCAATTAAAAATTAAGACGGTCATTGTTCCAAGGAAAACCACCCCAAGGGCAAATTACACATGGCAATCTTTCAGGAAACAATAGCTTCCCTTATTCATGAGCATAATCCAGGAATAACTGTCCTTCAACTCATTCTATCACCCTTTCCTTTTGAATTTTGCTATTATGTGGCCTTCAAAATAGGAGAAAACAACAGAAAGGAGGGACAAATATTACACAAATAAAAAAAATAAGAATATTAAAAGCCCACATTTTTTTGATTATTTTTTATAGCTTCAACTTTACTGAAAGCATCTGAGTTTTTCATTTCTGTGGTCCAACTGTTCCCCAGGACCTGGCCTTTAAAGAAAACTCTTCTTTTGTTCCCACCAAAGTGTAAGACAGAGCATTAGCAGCAAAACGCGACCTGAACTTGCAGGAGATGTCCTGTGTGGCTGCACTGCGATTTCTTCTTATGTCATCCAAGTTTCCCAGGCAGATACTGCCTTCGAACGCTCCTTCAGAGGAGGCTTTTCCCAAAGCTGCCACCTTGAATCTGAAACTAACAGTGCCCAGCAGCAGCTGTGTGATATGGCTGAGACAGCGAGTGTAGACTACTGCCCACTGCTCCAGCTTCCCTACCACAGGAGACACCAAGTTCATCAGTACCCTGAACTTTTTTCTGCCCCCACTGACACCTTGCATCATTGAAAGTGAAAGGAAACAGGAGTGAAAGACTGAAGGAATAAAAAGGCGTAGATCAAGGAACAGAAAGAGAAAAGACAGGAGAAGGGAGCAGTGTAAAGACAACAGAGGTGCTCGAAGTGTTGAGAATTAGTTGGTCTTCTTAAAAACGTCACACAGGTAAGTTAGATTGCTAAAGCTAGGGGTTAGCCATTGTAATTGTCTTCTGCCAGCCCACGGGACTCACACGCTTCAGAGTTACGTGCCCCTCAACGAGAGCATACATCCACCTTAAATACCATCTGCAAGGACATAATAAAAATACACAAAGCAAAAAATCTGTAAACAAGGGTTAGTAGCACAGTGGTACAGTAGATTGTCAATAAAAACAATAGAAGTGTGGATACAGATTCGTCTACCTTGTGTGTAACATTATTGCCAGTTACAAGGGAGGGACTCTGTAAACTCATAATTCTGAAGTTTTGTTAATAAGCACAGAGCAACAGGTGAGTGCCCCATCTACTTTCTCCAGTTCTGTGTTGGCTATGGGGATCAGCATGTGGTCCTTCAGTTTTTCAAAAACCTGTTTAGGAAAGGAAATGGCACAAGAAATAATTACTTCTTACACCTCCTTAGTTTCCCTTTTCCCTAAGTATTTGGAGCAGGCTTGGACTGATCAGTGGGTGCCACGCTTCTCACTGTAATTCAGGCTAACATTTACAGTGTATGTGGCCGTTTGGCTACGGCTCTCAGAGGGCGGCAAACATCCATATCGCATCAAGGGAACCATCACTGCTTCTATTTGGGCAGAAGCAGCACCAGAGGCACGGGAGACAAAATCAGTGGAGACATCCACAGAGCCCAGACCTCCCACCTTCTGAAAGCTTTTGCCATCTGATATTTTCCACTGCAGGATGTCACTCTTTCTTGTAAAGCACTGAATTTCAGTTCCCAGCCACTTCCCGGTGAGGCCGGGATGCTGGCAGTCTCCCAGCTGCCCCCAGCACATCCCTCACCTTTGCGCTCTCTGGGTACTCCTCAGGGGCTCGGTGCAGCAGGACGTGCCCTTTGCTGGGAATGTTTAAGTAGATGCAGTTTGCGGCGGCATCGTCGGGCACCGTCAGCTTGTCGTAGCGGTGGTCGCTCATCTGTTGCATGGTCTGCCGGGAGACACAAAGCACAGCTACTGACCAAACAATGTAGTGGGCCCAAGTAGATGCAAGAAAAGAGCCTTCAAAAAAGCACTAAGTATGATTGCCAAGTCAGCCGAGAGCCATTTTGCTATGCAGCAAGTAAGGAGACCTCCTTTTATCTCTGCCTTCAAGGAAGAACCCTACCCAAGAACAGCAGGAGAAAACCTGTCAAATGGCTCCTGCAAGTGGCAGGATTAAGCGGGCTGCCCAATGGACAGTCAGTGGGGCTTTTTCCTTAAGTAATGCACATTGAGTATGCAAACCTCCTGCTCACACTGATGGAAACTAGAGGTGCTCAGCCACCTTTGAAAAAAACAGCCATCATTCAATACCCATCAAATGAGTATGAATTAGCACAAACAGGACACGAATGGTTCCCAACTTGGATATCAGCCCAATCTTAACTCTTTTCAAGGACCTCGTTTTTGCTTTCCAAGCAGTTACTCTTTCACCAAGCACCTGTGCTGGGGAGCGAGATGACATGTCCAAGTTAATCCTCGTTCCCAAGGGGACAACACAATAACCTAGTCAGAACAGTAGAGCTGGTGGTTTTCAGAAGGTTGGTTTATAAATATAAGGCTCATACACAAATTTGGACCCTGGCTGGAATTTCAGAGACAGAGACCCTTAGCACATGAGAAGCCTGAGATCCCAAGTTTTGGATTAGGCTCAACTTTTTAGTGCAGATGGAAAAAGCCTGGAGACAAGAAGCCTGACTCTCCATTGTATCATTCCAGCTTTACACCAGCTTCTCTGACAGAGACCTAGAATAAAGCAGAAGTGAACAAAGCCCAGAGCTTTGGCTCTGCCCAAAGCCTAAGCAAACTCAAATGTTTCAGTTTCCCTCCTAGCTCTCCTACGTTCCCACACATATTGCAAAGATGCAAACAGAAATAAAAGCCTTTTTTTTTTTCCCAGCTCAGAAGCACTCACATTAACATTATGCTAAAAATAAATTCTGTTAAGAAAATTCTTCAAGGGAATTTACCCTTCTCAGCAAAACCCCAGAGATTTACACCACGCAGCAGACTTTGATCTGTGGCACAGTTAAATGTACCTGCAAATTATCAGTAGGGTCATTTCTACTACTACTCATTCATAAGAAATACCATATGGAACCTGACTATAACGACTACATCTAAACAATATTGTCAAGTACCAAAGCAGTACGTACGTACATACTGCTACAGGAATTCCTTTCTAGGCCTGGATGCATTTTTCATGTTGCAGTCTGAGTCACTCGCATCCCATGGAGAACGTGAAACTGGTGCTGAAGAATGCCACGCATTCTCGAGGAAGCGCTATCATTTCTTGTTCTTTCTTATATTGTGAAACTCTCCTCGGTTCCCAAGGCTGCATCTACCTCCATAAAAGGTTAATGTGCTTTGCTGAGGAACAATCCTTGCATCTTTACTTCACCGGATGTGTTTTTATTACTGTACTCCATGCCTTTGACTTCCCTGTTTATGCATTTGCTTCCGTTACGTTGCCGTGATGCATTTGTTCGAGCTCTCCTCGGTGCTGCAGGCATTCAGCAGCAGGTGACATGCCGCTGGAGCTGCTGCTGCTCTCCCTGGTAACAGCCTGCAGCCTCTTCCTCTGCCCGCAGCCTCCCTCTCTTTCCTGACATAATCTGTTTAAGTCTGGATTAAGGAATTGTTTTTATTGAACCTGCACTGAAATATATGCAGCAGCAGAAGAAAAGCCACCGCCTGGATTTCACTCAGCTCCCAGGAAGTTGTGCTTTCTCCGGTCCTTCTTGGTAAAAAAAAACAATTCCCGTACTGCAGGTTTTCTATAGAAAACAGCTCATTCATCAGAAATGTACTGACTCATTGGGTAACATTTCCATAATAAATTACAAATGAATTCTGAAATGGAAGAGTATGGACACATCTCCCATTCATTTCCTTCCATAAAATGATTCAGTTAGGAACGCTCGCAGCAAATAGGAGTGAAGACTAAGCGCAAGGCCCTAGCTGTGCTGCAGCAAACACAAACCAGCCTCAGGAAGCTGAGCAGATGACGGCAAGGGCAAGAAGGATTGCTTTCAAGACTAAAAAGCTCAAAAGTGGTGGCTGAATTAATTTAGAAACAAGGAAAGAGGAAAAACGAGTGAGAAAACAAGACACAGAATCACGGGAGCTTAAGTCCACAGCTGCAGCGGCGGGGATGGGATCTGTTCGCTACAGCATCACTGTAAGAAAGCAGAACTGGCATTGCGACAACACATAATTGCTCTCTCTTCCTCACCTTTTAAGATAAGAAGAAAATCATATATGCAAGCTTTCACCTCTGTTTTAACTACGTCTGCATGTTGAGGTAATTTTCAAAAATCAATCTGTTGAGAGCACGCACAGGCAATAAAGCCCGGACCTGTGCCACAGAGAGTCCACGAACAAAGCAGAAACGTGCAGAAATGATGCAACCAGCCTATTTTGAAGACTCACACTCTTGTATATTTGTGAGGCAAAAAGTCACTGAGCACACACACCTGGCCAGACAGACTCTGGGGCACAGAAAGAAATAAAAGCAAGGCTCTTATTTTTTATCGGATACTCCTGCAAAAAACACATTTCTGGGAAGTGAGCAGTTTACAAAGCCTTGCACAGTGCATCTGTGGAAGGCTGGCTTGCTGCCCACATGCGTTGTATGACCAGCTATGTTAACAGTCAGGCATTTCCCGCATGCCTAGTTTTCTGGGAATTTTCTTCAGCCCGGAGAGGGTAATTTTCATTGCACATTCTCTCAGCCCTTAGTCATGCTTTCCTTATGTTGAAGTCATTCGCATAGCCTAAAATGCCTTTCCTATAGTTTTTTTTTACAGTGTGTCCTCAGACAACTGAGGTAATGGATAAGCTAAATAATCCTAAATATGAAGCAGCATTATGCATGAAGGAAAAATGCGTATGTGTTCAGGGCCTATTATCTCAGCAGAGCTGAGATGACTGCATGCACTTTTAAGGCAGGCCAGGCTCTGCCACGTGCTCTGCCCCCTCCCTGCCATCCAGGGCCTGCTCGGGTGAAGGATGCAGCGATCCCCCACATCTGCACCCCACAAGCAAAGCCCAGTGCACAGCAACTACTCTTCTTTCCAGTGCAACAGCAAACCCTGTGCCAAAATCCCTGGTTTTATAGGCATCGCTCATCCCTTTGTAGCTGTCTCTTTTCCAGGTGACAGCCATAGCTTGCTTAGCTTGTCTCTATCCAAGCTGCTACAGTTATTTGTTCACCTACTGCTCTTTCCTGAGCCTTTCCAGCTCTGCTCTATCTTTCTTTGAACGAAGGGACTGTGCATGCAAAGGGCATGTGGCAGCCAACACACAGACACACCACGGCTTTAATTAGTGGCATAATGATGTCTTCTGCCCAGCTCTCAGCTCAGCTGACAATCTCAGTGAGTCCAGCACTTATTTCTGTGGTAACCACCAGTCAGAGCACCTTATTTCATATGTGAAGTTCACTTTGTCATTCTCCCAGCCTGTGCTGCACATCACTTTACATTTATCTACGCTGACTTTCATTCACTGCTTTATTGCCCTGTCTCCGCTTCTTCAGTTTGCCTCTTCATGTCTGGAGAAATCATCGATACCAGAGAAGGAAAACGGCACTGTAAGGCTGAAGAGGGGTATGGGGCTGGAGGGCCAAGCTGGTGTTATGCCAGCCTGCCCATGCACCATGGCTCTACACAGACCACACAGCTTCCCAGCACACGGTGACAACAGCGATGGCGAGCAGGCAGAGGGGCGGACCAGAGGGCAGAGCTGGAAGAGCCACTGATGTGCTCACATGTCAGACCTGTCAGAGGAACGCATCTGCCCTGCCCTGCCAACTGTGAGCTGCCCAGGCTGCACAGCCTCAGTGGCGGTGACAAATACGTGTTTAAAGAGACACTTGCCTCACCTTGTTAAGAAAAACACAAACAACCTAATACAGCACGCTCTATTCTTTTGAGTCTGGAACTCCCGAAAGACTCAATTCTCCATCCTGTTTGCAAACTGAGCAACACTGACACTCAATTACACAGAAGAAATTCATTACAACATCCAACCTTAATTAAAAGAACCCATAGAGAGTTGCCTCATAAAGCAGCAGGCCGTGCTGTACCCAGTGAAGACCTGTGTCCTCTGGGACACCCTACACCCTTCACTTGTGAAGTAATGGAAAGTCAGAAGGAGCTGAAAGTATGCAACGTCTCACAGGACCTGATCAAGAGTGAGCAACTATGAGCTAAAGGAAAGTGTTCAAAATCTTATACATTGACTAATTTTCCTATCTATAAGGCTGGGAGCAGCGAATGATGTCTGTTTCTGAATTATATTAAGGAGCAGGTTGTCAGCTGTTCTCTGGATTTCACTACCTTCTTTGCTGCAGCATTACACAGATGTCCACACTCATCTGCACTTTCTGCTAATTCCCTACCTGAAGTCGTCCTCTTTGGATTATTAATATTAGCAATCATTTCCACAGCAACCCTTTGTGATATCGTAAATAGAGGATGATGACTTCATGCAGGGAATAAGCAGAGGTACAAATGATGAATTCTTAACAAATAAGAGACAATGTGGTTGTGCTAACTTCTGCATTACTAGAAAAGAAAGCCCCTGCACAGACAAGCTGTTGGAGTTGATGATCTTTAAGGTCTTTTCCAACCTGAGCAATTCTATCATTCTACGACAATAGCAAAAGCAGCTTCGGATGAGCCTTTCTGTTCTGCCCAGGGTTACAGGATGCGTTGTAAGCACATAGGATATACAACGTTTTCCCCTAGTTGCCCATTCCAGAGGTGCTTCTGTAGCTGGGCCAGGAATTCCATAGCTTGTATGCAGGCACTGTTGCAATGCAGGCTAACAGCACTCTGCTTCTTAAAGCTGGCACGCTGCAGGGACTAGGGTTAGCCAAGCCGCAGTGAGAACAAAAGGCATTTAATCACGAGGAGGGGGCAACTCTGCCAACACTCTAACAACTTCTTGCACCCAAGTCTTTAAAAGCTCTGCTGTGATCACAGCTTTGGATACAGACCAACGGCCTAGATGCCCAAAAGAGACTTCATTCTCCTTTACGCTTACAATGCGGTTTTGGTAGGCCTTCCTTGGCCTCTGTCAAAACAGAGGAGCTGTGTTTGTAATATTGACCTTTGGGGAATACTTCAGGAGATGAATGAACAGCACTGCTCCCAACAGGAGATACTGAACTGGGGAACCTCTCAGATTCTCTGGGATTGCTACTGAGCTACTTGTGAGGGGACAGGATGGCCTGGCCATAGACTACTTCCTAAGCTGAAAGTGGTGCCCATCAGCACCATCCAAGTCCTCGCTCACCAGGGAAAGCAGAGGGACCTGTGCTCTGTGCCAGCCAACAGGACTACATGAGGGCCACAAACACAGCCTTTCCAGTTCTCAGCAGATGCTGGGTCATCGTTCTCCATGCAATCCTATCATTTGCCTTTGCTGCTGAACCCCGACCTGACTGGCTGACTCTCACCCCCTGCTATCTGGGCCAGAGCCTGGGTTGTGCCCCACGATGCGGGCAGCAGGGCACCGAGCCATGCCTGCAGCACTCTGCCCGCTCCCCGGCCCCTCCAGCACCTGGAGCCCAGAGATGACACTTCCGGAAAGCTCTTGGCCCCATCGAGGGTACAGAACACTCCCCAAGGCATTATCTGCCGAACAGCCATGGCAAGCGTTCAGCTACAGAATTACTGACGGGGTTAACTGCAAGAAGGAATTAAATGCGCTCTGCGTATAGCAGAGGGAAGCTAATGTTTCAGATGTGGAAGCAAGGCAGGCCACGGTACTTTCTGTAGTTAATTTGCCTCTCTCTTTCACCAAGTTTCCTCGAGTGCCTCTTTTCAGCTGCAGCCCAAATAAATATTCTATACTTGCCAGAGCCTGAAGAGGATTTCATGGTTAGAACGTCACTTGTGATTTATTGCCTGCTCCTAGCATGTGCTCTATAATCCTCAACTCTGTGCACTCATTTTATAGTTCACTGGCAGTGCTCTCTGTTACACACACGGCACTAAGCTCATGATAAACTGCACTCTGCCATTCCCGAGCACCAGATGTCACTTATTCTTTTATTTTTAAGGAATTGTACGGATACATGAGTTGCAACAGCAAGAACAACCAAGAAAAACTGCCGCCTTTCAAACAAAAAAAACCCTATTTTAAATATAAATGCTAGCCTGGCCTAGCGCAACAGCTCACATGTTGGCCACCAAGACACACTGCAGGACAAAACCAACATAACTACCACAGGTGCTCAAAAGCAGCTCCTTGCTCAACAGGATTTCCAGTGCAGAATGGCAGCCACCAAGGAGAGGCTCCCAGCAGCAATCTCCTACAGCGGCCGCACTGAGGGCTGCCCCAGGCAGGTGACTCAGAGGGAGCCCAGGGACAGCACGGCCACACGGGCTGGGAGGAGAGGCAGACGGGCACTGCTATCACCCCATTCACCGGCCAAAAGCCAGGCAGCAGCTGCTAATTCTCAGTATCAGCGCTTTACAGAGATTGCAGTTTTATTTCCACAAGGTTGCAAGGCACTGATCACTCACTGCAATATTTTTTTTTCCATCAGAGGTAAGTGAACAAATACAAAAATCACCTGGGTCAAAAAGCAGGAATTCAACGATTGGACAAAGCCGCAGTACGCAGCACTACCACTGCTAGCATTTCCCAGGGGGATGTATTACTTCTATGCCTTCAAACAATTTCTCTGAGAACTCCAGCTCGCAGCATGTGAGCAAGTGTGATCCCTGTGCACAGGTGAACGTGCTGCTCAGTCTCTGATGCACAGAAATACACTGAAAACTGGCACAACCAACATATTTTTTAAACAGCAGACTGCTAGATTATCTTCTTAATGAGCACATCCTCTTCAAAACAAATCTGCTTTCCACTGTACCTTGATTAATGGTGGTATCTACTTGACGGCTAGTTATCAGCATCATTTCAGCAGTTTATCCAAGAAATATTTTTGGCTACAACAGCTACAGTTATGCACTGCAACATGATTAGCCGAGCTGTGCAAAAAGCCTTAATCAGAATGATGAGTTCTCAGATTAGTGCTGGCTCAGGTTCAAATTGCAGCTCTGAGCAACCAGTATTGTACTTGAATTTTGCTCATGTTTATAAACACTCTATACAAGAGTAGGGTTGTCTGGATCTCTGCAAACTCCATCAGGCTGCTGCTCATGAGGTATTTTGAGCCTGAGCCTGAATATCTGGGATAGTGCATATTTCACAGGGAAAGATGCAGGGCACTTTCCACCCCAGACTAAATCAATCTCACGGCATCAGGAACATCAGACCTTTTCAACCAAAGCCATTTGTCATAAATTCCTCAGGGCAGAGCAGAGGCTGGGAATGTACTCCCAGAGCTTCATGCAGTGATTTCTAATGAGACGGTAACTTCCACAGCACGTTCAAGTGAACAAACAGACTTGCAGCCACTTCGAGCCATGCAGGGATCCACGGGACTGTCCTCCTGTTTCCTCCTGTTTGAGAGGAGGCTCCCTACGCTCACGCTCACTGCTCATCAGAGCAATCAGGCTGCTATCCTATTCCCTCGTTGCTGTCAGGCTGCAAATCTAAGGCAGCCAGGATCGCACTTTCCTCTCCTCCATAATTCAAGCAGCAGCCAGCAGGGGAGATCCTGAGCAGATCTGAAACGCTGGTTTTATCTCAGCAGGGCACTAAGGCATTTTAAATCTTCAACTGTCACAGGAGAGAGAAGGAAAAACAAACAACAAGTCTCTGCTGAGCTCCGATGGAATAAATGATGCTGTTGGGAAAGGTAAAGTCCTAGGATTATGCCCATGAAGAGAATTTATAAAAACTGGTGGGTAGATATGCAAGAGAAAATCTCTGCACAGCAATAAGAATGTTTTCAGGCTTCCATCCTGCAGACAATTATGGACATATTAAAGTAATAAGTATCAGTAGCCTGCAGAAGCCAAGGAGGTATATGTACCACAAATGCAGGATGGGTTCCAAAACTCTTTAGGATGAAGTGACGTTAATATCAGAGCGAGATGTTATTTCCACAGTGAACATTCTGTGAGGCACAGATTCAGATCGGTAGCCTTGGGCTCCAGTAGCACTGCTGCTCTTTAAAATAAGTTTTTAATAATTAGAGCAACAGACATAAGTCGGGTTGCATAAGGTGCCTTTCAACTGAGAGGACTATGGAGGGCTTTCTCACTCCAGCTGAGCAGAGCTACTTCCACCCCTCACCACATACAGCTGATTTTGTCCACACTTTAGCGATGACACTGCATCACTGAGGCTTCTGCAGCACTGAAGAACAATGCACGTACTTATGTTCTTATTTAGTGGCAAAGTAATCAGTGTAATCATAAGCTGAAAATGTGGGACTTGCTGTCATCACCAGTAAGTTAATTTTGGTTAAATCTTTAAAGGCAAGTCCTGATTAAAAAAAAAAAGCTCCAATGCTTTCAGACACACTCTGACTTACCTGCCTCTCAAAACAAAGAGCACAGGATAGCAGGACCTGCTCTGTATCACAGAGACGAACTCCCTCAAGCTCCACATCAGGTAAAGCCACAGCTGCACTTTGCTGTTTTGGTGCCTCAGCCTAAGTTTCTGCTGCAAAGCATCAGTGCCTGCAGCTGTGCTATCGTTCAGGAGCAGAGATGCTGATCTCTCAGGTTACCTACACACGTAATGAGATTCATGGCCTCAGGTACCTCTGCGCCCACATCTCCAAAACCCTCTGAACATATGCAGTGGAAGCTCATATGAGCTCAGTACAAACCACAGCAGCAATGGGCACTTCCCATGAACCATGACGTTGGTAGCGCAGTGCTGACCTGCTGCACAGTGTGTTACTGGCTAGCAAGTCTGCCAGCAAAGAGACCCAGATTCACAACCTCACTTCAAACTGAACTGTTCAGACTCGAGTGAAGGGCAAAGCTCAGTCGGACAGCTCTCCCTGCTTTCTGCTGGAGCCATGCTGCTGTGGCAGCCTGATGGGACCCAACAGGAAAAGCAAACTGAAAGGACATCGACTCTGCAGCCACCTGGTGGAAGGATGGGGAGCTCTGGCCACCAACCCCTGTGGCCGCAGTGACAGAATTATTTTATCCTGTGAAAAATGCACATACGGGCCATTTGTACAACTGGGATCGTGCTCCAGTCCCTTCTCCTTCCTCCTGCCATACCTTTTACATCTTCTCTGGCAATTTAAAAAGCCACATGTTCTCCCAGCAATGTCTGAAGTAAACACAGAACCACAGAGTGGTTTGGGTTGCAAAGGACCACGGACTCCACCTTCCACTAGAGCTCCAATGTCTCCTACTGCACTGAAGATATCTTCTCCCTCCCTCCTATCATCAAATTGTCACTGTCAGACAACAGAAGTGTAAATAATAACCCACGTATTCCATTTTATACACTAACGTACAAAGCTTAAGCGAAATTAATATCACTGTTCTCTTACCTGATATAAACATTCTCTCTGGTTTGTACATACAAGGTACGCACCCATTTCCTCTTTCATCAATCTATACATATCTAAAATGCCAGCATCCTTGGGCAGAGATTAAAAACCAACCAACCAAAATCTGCTGTTTAAAGACAATTTGCATATGCTCTTTACCTTGAGGGCTTTCTGTGCAGCTTCACTTGACCCGATAGCAATCAGGTTTGGTCCAGCCATGCTGCAAAAACTCTTCAGATGCAAAGAATCATGAACAGGGACTGTGGAGACAGCATAATCCTGTGTGGGAGCAGAAAATGGGTGCTATCAATATTTTTAAGCTGTCCTATTTCCTTAATTATATTGAGACATTCCATAATTAATTGCGTTTTCTACAAATTAACAATAGCAATGTATCCCAGAACACAGTCTCAACTGCTTCTTCTACTCATACAGATATACCCCTCTGGACCAGCTTGCCTAGTCTTGTGCACCAAAGTAAAATCCAGGGCGCATTTCACACAACACTATTATTGCAGCTGTGAAGCAATACATTACATTGTGCAATTAAATGGCACGTACATGAAAGCTCTCTAGGGACCAGCATTAAGAACAATGTGCTGACAGTTGAGAACATTAAGAGCATGTCAATACCCTTTCAGCCTCCCACTACCCAAGTTACTTTTATGCAACGATCCCACACCTCAGATCCAACCTCAGCATACTATGCCAGAGGATGCTTAAACTTTCTCATTTTTTTCATTAATTTCTACCTTTTTTTTTTTTTTAACAAAAAAAAAAGCAATTGTAAGAAAAGCATTTACAAGTATGACAGGCACCTTAGCCAGTACAACTTCTCACTTGGCTCAGCAGAGGACAGCTTATACTTCCTGTAGTATATCGAATCAAATCAACCTACAAACCTTAAATGTGTCAGCCAGAATTTCTGCCCCACGTTGATTTGTCCGCTTGGAAAGGCCTACAAAAAATTCTCTGCCTAGAATGGAAAAACAAAGAACGAAACAATTACAGATTTTCTTTCTTTTAGCAGCTCCAGTCAAACAAACTGATTTCAAAACCAGGCCAACTTTAGAGACAATCTGAGGCAACTGCTAACAGATATGATTTCCTATCTTTCTCTTCTTAAGCTGAACAATAAAACTCAGTTCAGGAGTACGCAACCTGCAATCCCAAGCTGATAACGTAAAGCTGTTTATCTTCTTCCACACAGCACATTTTGCTGGAAACACAAATAGCCTCCCCTCCTAACGCCCTGCAGTGCTCACGGAGCCAGGCAGCAGGAGAACAGCTGGGCTGGATTAGCACAGCTCTGACGGACCGCTTCCCCTTCCTCTGAGGTCTCCTCTGGCCTCCAGGCAGCTCTGCAGGCACTCTTAGACTCCAGGGGAAATGGGCTGGCACAGGACCTGCACCACATTAGGAAGACCTTCCTCCTCGGCGTGCCACTTCTGGGACCCTCCCTGTCCCCCCGTGACCTAAGACAAGCAGCCAGCCTGCCGTGATGCTGATCAGAAGGAACAGGCTCGTTCGGCACAGGTGGGAGCAAGCGTATATGCAGCTGATGTGAGAAAATGCCTAATGGGTTTAATGACATGAAAAACACTGTCAGTATCTTCACCCTTGAAGTCAACCATGCATAAGAGTTGTCTAGCACATGACATCTGGCAGGCAACTCTGCCGCTTTCTCCGTAAACTAAAAGGCATTTTGTGTTTTTGATTCACTGAACCAGTGACAACTGCCTGCATCAAGCTTCACAATTCCTGAAAATGAGTCTGTGTGAGCATAGCTGCTTGTAATAAGAAATATGAAACAACTGCAGGCAGCTGACTATTGAAAGCATGTTTCTCATTGGCACTTTACAAGCTAAAATAAAATCTGTATGCACAGTACCGTTCTTTGTACCGTGTGTACTGCTGCTTCATTTATTCAGGCATTAGCCAGGACATTGAGGGCTGCACTGAAAATTAATCTCTCCGCTACCTACGTGACATTTAGCAAACAACTGATTTAACAAGCCATACGAACAACACTTTATTATGCAGACAACAGATAGCATGCTGTCTTCTAGGCAGACAGAATATTTAAACAGCACATTTACTACACCGTACCTGTAAATAAGACGTCTCCACCATCCAAGGTTGCATTTTCATCTACCATCTCTACCATGTTGAGGTTAAGGCTTTCTAGTACTCTCTTCATGGCTTCAACCTATTCAAGAAAATGCTGTTTAGAGCACACTTTGCTTGTATCGTTGAAAAACTTAAAATAACCTATGTGAAATATGTATCTTTAATAAAAAACAAAGTTCTTTAGCAAACCAATAGCCAACTTGACAGCAGAGCCCCTCATCCTTCACCCACCACAGCTCCCAGACCTCCTGGATGGGGTGCCAAGCACCCAGGGTCGAGCCATCACCTTTGTACAGAAACCACATCCAGTGGGGAGAGAGAATGGGTCCAAAATGTATGTTAACTCCAGTTCTCCTGCATAGCAATGCTCTCTCTTGCAAATGCCTGTCCCTTAGATTTGAGCAGGAAAGAGCGCTGCCAGAGGAGTGATGTTCTCTCCTTCTGCCACACTCAGGCACAAGACACAGCTCTGTCAGCCACAGAGGCAGAAGCTCTACTGTAGGTCTCCCTTCAGTCAGTGAAAGAAACTGAGGTCAGTAAATATTCATTTTCTTTATAGTTTCCCAGCTCTACTGAGTGCCAGTTCTCTCTCCAGCCTGGAGCTACCACACCAGAGAATGTCAAGACTTCCCACTTCTGTGTGTTGTCTGTGCAGTTGTTTGCTGCTTTGCAATCTGCTGTCAGGAGGTAAGGGGTGCACCAGGGACATCATCTTATCTTGGATTTAATTTGCTCTCTGGAGCTGCCTCTTTACCCCATTCGCACATCCCAGTTGCTCTAAAGGCAAAGCCCAGGACAGCCCGAGGTTGAGCAGGATGAAGGCAGGTCCCTGGGCCACTTGTAGAATGCTGATGAGTTATGCTGAAGGCAGAACCACGTGTGCTCTCTGACACCAGCAAGATGTCTTTTTCTGACAGGAGAAGATCACAAGAGAAAGCTCCCAGCAGCTGCCAAGCCAGAGGCTGCCCCTGCCTACTGCCTGCATGTGGCCTATGCAGCCACCCCAGCACCTGGAGGACGCAGCAGGCATTTCAGCCTCCTGCCACAGACCACCACTGTGCTTTGCCCTGTAGAACAAGTGACCACATGCCTTGGCTAATCCTGGTTACCAACACAAAGAAAAGACTGCTTCAATCTCTCCATGACCCATTACTACAGGTGGCTGTGGAATACATGCAGCCATGTCCCTCTGTGCCAGGCCTCCAGTCATCTGTCTGAGGCATCTACAGACCACAGCGCTGCAACAACGTGAAACACTCATGCTGCCCTAAGAAGCAACCAGGACGCAGTCAGCAGGGCACCTCAGCAGAGGTTAAGTGCTGACAGGGGGGAAGGAAGCAGTGAGAGAACAGGAAGGTGGGCACAGCCAGCAGGGCTGAGCGCACCCCCAGCCGGGTGCTGCACACAGAGGTGCCTGCAGCTCCCTGGGCACACAGCACTCAGCCACATGCTGTTAGCAGCCCTTCTCTTGGAGAACCAATTGAGCAAAGCACCCAGCAGATAATGATAATGGAAGGTAAATGCTGACTTGGGGTTTGTCGTTTCAGACATACGTTTTAATTACCAGATGCTGATTACAATTTAACCACCAGGCTACGTCAGAGATGCCTCAAATTGTTTCCTTATTTAATTTGCAGAGGTTGATGCAGCTGCAGCACAGACATTAAGGAAAGTTATCACATCAAAGAAGTTGTCCCGAATCACAGAAAACTGGTTTAATTTGCTCTGCGATTGTTCCAGGTTTTGAAGATATACATATATATGATGCTCAAGATGATTTTCTCCAACAGTTGTGCTCATTTTAACTTCTGAAACCACATTTAAATTAAAAAAAAATGACTGCCATATAAATAGTTGGATCTTTTTTCCACCATGGGTCTTAATGGATTCACGTCTATGGCTCCATCTTTTGCAGAGCTTTTAAGCAACCAGTAGAAATGCTGAGAGACTTAATTGGAAAGTAATGTTCACACGGCTGGTGACATATGCTAGGAATAACTTTCAGTATCCACAGCTTGTGTGAAATAAATAAGAAGTCTCAAGTTACTTTTTTGTTTGTTTGTTTCTCTTGCTTTCTATGGGAAACACCAGGATCTTCGTTCAGTAGAAGTGGAAAAGGAAAAAGAAGCACAAAGACGACTGGAGGGAAGACCTGACATTACTGAAAAGACTGCTGGGAAAAGAGAATTTGTAAATATAGAATTCTGGCAAAACAAAACCAAAACTGAACAGCCCTTCTGCCTTTGCATACAGCTGAGTTGCCTGTACAGGGAGAGCACAAACTGGCATCATCCCTACCATGACGTTTTTAGAGCAATACTGCAGCCTTGAATAGGTTCTCCCATGCAGCGTGTTCAAGATAGATGTTTGCCACCAAAGACGCAGGACTGCCTTGGAGACTGAGCATCCCACATCACTGAGGGACAGGGTTGATAGCTACTGAAGTCCACACAAGCTGCTTGAGTTTGTATCTCATTACTGCAAAAGGGAATTGAGAGCACAGCTCCATCCTTGAGCCTTCGTGAAAGCACTCCCAAACCAGGAAGGACTGTATCACTTTCAACACAGCTCCTACCTGGAGAAAGCATCAAGATGGCATCTCTAGCTACTGAGGGACAAGTGATTGCTACCCTGAAGTTAAAGACAGGGAAGCAAGGAACAGGTTTGACCTATCCTCCTTGCATTTCATTCTCCCAAAAGAAGCGATACCAGTTTTTATGAAGCATGGCCCCTTAAGGCATATTGGTGCGATTTTATAAGGAAAGAAAGACAAAGTCACAGAGTTAGCTTTGATTTTGAACAAACAACAACCACCTCTTGCTTTTTTTCCCAGGAGAAAAGTGAAGAAGGAGGATAGACAAAGTTCTCTGTGAAGCCACGCTACCCGGGAGACAACAGTAAAATACATTCAGTATTTAGAAATGAACTGACTACCAGCATATTCACAATGAGGAAGACTTACCATTTATATTTTCTTCAAAGCAGACGAGAAGAGAAGTCACCTTCCCTCACTACATCTCCTTTATTTGAAAAATAAAACCCCAGGTAGCCGGAGTTGTAGCACACAAAGAAAACGCTCATCTGTATCGTTTAAGATTTCTGTATCGTATTATCTCAGGTCGGCTTAAGGTTTGTAACACAATATTGGGTTTTATTGTAAACGTACCCATTAGTACATCGGTTGAGTGTTAAAGCTTGTATGCTTTGTGTAGTGATATTTTTTCTAATAAGCACATTCCTGGTGTGAGACGGGATGTGTCTAATCCATAACAAAGCTGATGGAGAGACAATGGACTTCAGCCAGCTCAGTTCTGTTTCAAGGAAAGAGGACAATAACTGCATTTGACATTTATAAGAATCTAATTTCCTCGTGCTTTACAAATGGAGCTCATTACTCTCCAGACCGCCGGTTCCACCAATTATTGTAACTGATGTGCCGGGATTTTTCCTTCTCTATATTAGTATTTGATGCACGAATGAAGGCTGTTTCCTTAATTATTTACTGGTACTCTGTGCACTAACCACATTATGAGATTCATGCAACCGACAATAAGAAGGAAACGATCTTTTCAAAGGACAGTGGAAACAAGGAAATGACTTTGCAAGAGGGGCCTGAACCCATCACTGAGCTACAAAGCACGGGCTCGTTCCAGCAAGAGCACCCCAGCAGGAAAGCTGCCTGGTTAACACCTGGGCTGGGTGCTGGGACATAGGCAAGGCGTTCCCAAGGCCCCAAAATGCCACTGAGTGCAGGGCCACAGCTGGATGCGGGCAGAAGCTGTGCATGGTACAAGCAAAGTATTCCTTAACAATTGCAATTACCCATCTGCCTTTGTCTCCGAGCATCTGAGCTTTTGGTGAAAGGGGGAAGATGCTTACAGATCTGTTTCGAATGAAAAGATGCAGAGAGATTCAGAGAGCTGCAGATCATCCAGTGAACCAGATATTAAATTAGGTTTCTAAAATCAGAGTTCAGAGTCCTCTAAAAGCAGAGTTCAGCTTTAAGTGCTAACAGCTTGGTTCTCTGGAGACCACAGCCTCCACTAAAAGGCCTCACAGCCCAAGAAACACTACTGCATTGTCTCCTGAAATTTTACATCCAGCATTTTCTCTGGTGTGGTAAATCACAATTATTGGGTTTCAGTCTCCACTTCATTGTCTTTTAAGCTATCATTTATAGCTATGCAAAGCAAACGTCAGACTCAGTCTATGCAAAAGTTAGATTGGGATATCTCTGAGGTGACTATTTCTGGAGCCATTAGTTCTGAGTTCACGAAGTGCCACTGTCAATATATAATGCATTTTTCAGCAAGTCTCTGAGCGAGGAATATAAATAGAGATGGACAAATCTGGGGCCAGGAAAGGGTAGACTTCAGCTCTGCAAAACCAGATACCAGTGTTGGTCATGATCCAGATCCTAGCCTGTCTGCATCTGCTCAGCTGGGAGATGAGGGAAGTCAGTCTCCTGCTGACGATAAGCACTGTCATTCTGGGTTTGCAGAAGCTTCAAAGAAAATAAAGCAGCACTGTAATAGTTTTGAGGGTTTTTGAAAAGAAAAACCAGCTACTGGTTGTACCCGTGGTGTATGCTGATCTCAGAAATCAGTGGGATGTGGGTTAAGGAAGTTTCCAACTCCTGCTTCCAGCTTTGGTCCCTTCTCTGCTGATGCCAGAAATGGCCCTGGCTCTTGGGATGTTAGCTGGGAAGCAGAGGAACAAGAAGATGCTCCAGTGCTGCTCCTCCAAGCAGTTCAAACCACAAAAGCAATACGTGCAGGACAAGTAATGTCAGCTCTGTCCCAGCAAGCAGGCCCCAGCACAGCCTGGTAAGGACACCCTGTACCTGCTGTTACAGCCCGCGCCAGCAGAAGAACTGCAGTGTGCTTTGACAAGGGATTCAGGAATCTCCTAGAAAGTAGAGGGTAACAAAGATGATAAAGGGCCTGGAGCACCTCCTGAATGAGGAAAGGCTGAGAGACCTGGGGGATGTTCAGCCTAGAGAAGAGAAGACTTAGAGGAGATCTGATCTATGTTTATAAATATCTAAAGTGTGGGAGGCAATTGGATGAGACCAGACTATTTTCAGTGGTGTGTAGTGATGGGACATGGAGCGATGGCCAGAAAACTGAATATTGGAAGTTCCACATAAATATGGGGAAGAACTTCTTTACAGTGGCAGACAGCACTGAAACAGGCTTCCCAGAGAAGTTGTGGAGTCTCCTTCTTTGGAGATATTCAAGACCCATCTGGACACCTACCCCTGTGACCTGCCGTAGGAAACCTGCTTTAGTGGGGGATTGGACTCTATGATCTCTAGAGGTCCCTTCCAACCCCTGCAATTCTGTGATTCCCCTTTCTGTGAAGTGAAGACCTGCAGCAGCCAGCTGCTCAGCAGCATGTTATGGGATGACATAGGGTACCTGCTCCTGAAGCATCCCTATGGATCCCATCCAAACATCACATCTCTGACAACTCTTCAGCAGCATATGAGGAGAGCTCCAGACTGGCACATCTCAGGAGGTCCTGTGGCCATCTCCTCCCACAGGTGCCCCATGTGCTTGCACATATACTCACATGCACCGATGCAACAGGCATCTCTAATCTCATGCCCACTCTGTGGCAAAGAAACTGCAACAGGATGACTTAATAGCAAAAAAACAAATAATATGGATATCTGTCATGAGTGATATTACAGGATTTCAAATCTTTATTTAAAAAAATTACACTTGGAACCTGGCTGCCTTAAGCACTTTTTCACGACAGCCATGAAAATAGATTTATGTAGATATAAAATGTAAGTGAAATGACCAAAAATAATCCATCAAATTTCTACAGACATCAGATGAAACACGTTGTGGAAGAGCTCTACCCTTGATCACTGTCACTCCATTCATCTGCAACACCTTCAGTGTAGTTACACTTGTACATACAGTAAAAAACACAACTAGACTGGATACCCTTGATGTCGTGCTTTTGCAGCTAAGCAGAACTGAAGTGCATGAGAAAACACTACATAGCTCACCAGCACTAAAGTATGTCTGCCTCTGCCCTTTCTCTTAGAGCACTTGAAAAGTAGGGACACCAATTCCCAAGGCAGGAGTCAGCAAGCTGCTTACTTGCTAGAAAAAGGCTGAAATTTCAACCCACACAGCAAGTAGAAATAATTTCAATCAGAAGTAAATTGTTAACAGTGAAAGAAGATTGCTTAAAAAAAGATGGAGATTTAAAGTCACTAGGAAAACAAAAAAGGCTCACGAAGATCTGCTAGGCATAAAATCAGGTTAGTGGAAAAGTTTAAGCAGCATGAATGCATTGTCACAGAAAAAACAGTGAAGATTTTGCTGGATAAAGATGATGACATGAAATTTAAGTCGTACGCTGGCATGCTGAGAAAGTAACGTTCTAAATACTTTCTGCTTACAATTACAAAATGATCAATTGTTAAAGGTTGCACAGAGAAATATCTTCCACTCTGCCTGGACATGCACAGTGGGCCAAGAATGCACCTGGATAAGCCAAGCATTCATTATCTCCCAGACACTCAATATCCCATAATACCCACAGCGGCTGCCAGCTCCTTGTCCACTGTTGACCACACGCCATGTGCCCCATTTCACAGCTGAAAAGTATTTAAAATTCATGAAGCCTGTTGAAAGCTCGACTGTCACATTCTGCTCATTCCACAGGGTATGGGAAAGCCGAGCAGAAGGGACATTTCAGCTGGGGCTATTATGGCTCTTGAATAACCAATATTCTATTAAATTGCTAATAAACCCACTTGAAGATAAGTTGATCACAATCAAACCATACAGTAGCATTCCTTTCCTTTAACGCCGAGTTGTCAGGTTTCACTCTGTACTGTACTACTGTTTCTGTGCCGTTTGTTCACGACTTGACACCGAGCATTCACGATGCTTACTTTGTCCCAGGCCATCTAAATGCCCCATTCTAAGGAGGCTGAAAGATCTTTGGCAAGGATAAAACTCTGCTTATTTTAAGGTAGGGAGCTCTTTTTAAAGGAAAATCTACACTTAAGAAGTAAAAAATAATTACACCTCAACCGGGACTATTGTTTTTCTTTGTGTGTGTGTGTGTGTGTGTGTGTGTGTGTGTGTGTAACCTCTTGAAGGGGTGCTCACAGTTTGAATACAGCAGTAAATACCACTGGGGCTTTCTGCAGAGGAGCAGCCTCTGGGGCTCCCATGCACCCCGTCAGCTCGGGTCTCGTCTGCATTTTCCTTTCAGCAATTCATTTCCTCCCATCTTCACTTGAATCTTAATTTTATCAAGGAAAATAAATATAAAGGACTTCTTCTAAAGACCCTCTAAGAGTGTTTATTTTGCATTAAAACAGATTTTGCTGAGATTCCTCACAGTTAATTGCCAAGATGCTGGCAAGCCCGCTACCGCCTTCTGATCTTGCTGGGAGCATATCGTTTTGCCAAGAGGACTCCAAATCTTGTAACTTCTAACACTGAGAAGCATATCCACCTCCTTCTGGGAAGAGGATTTAGAAGTTTCCATTTATATTAGGTAATGCTGCTCTGCTGAGAAGCAGCTCCCACCCAGCTATGGCCCAGCAGGGTCCGCTGGTAGTTGTTCCCATCCAGCTCTGAGCCCTCCTGCAATCCAAGGATTTCAGCTATGCAAATGGCAGAGGACCATCATCAGGAAGATCTGTCCTACCTCATCTGCCAGCTGGGGAGCCACGGAGAGCACCCAGTGGTTGCTACCAGTTCCGTGCTGCCATATGCTGAGGATAGGCAGCGAGGAGAAGCAGGGTCCCAGGAGCCAGCCCAGCTGGAGGAACAGCAACCGTCTTCACAGGCAAAGAAAATGTTTTTGTTCACCTCACATTCACTCAGTAACTGGCCTTTCACTGAGAAACACCCCTTGTTATATGATAAGGAGGCCACAGGCAGAGGTTATACCAATGCAGCAAGCAAAAGTGATTGCCCATTTCTGGCTGCTCTTCCTTGAGCTCAGACTGACAGAGGCAGAGGAAGGGCCTCATACATGCTGCTCTTACACAGACTGCCCATCAGAGGCTTACAGCAATTGAGAGGAAATGAGAGTAAAACAGTGAGCACTGAAACAAAGAGCATGCAAGAAAACCCAGCAGTTGGTACATTCCTTCTGTAACTGCATGCTTTTATGAGGTAGGAACCCTCCCCCCATGCACAACTCCCCAGGGCTCCCCAAAGCCACCGCCAGCCTTGGCTACCAGCACTCTCACCACCCACTCCCACAATCGAGGGTTAACTGCACATACAGGCAACAAAACATCCAGAACGATGGATTTATCCATAACAGACATCTACATACTTGAGAAAAGGAAGTTGCCACCTGACTTTCATTCACACAAACCCGAATGCAGGACCTGAACCCTGGGCAGGCAGCAGAGGATGAAAGCCTGACCCCACTGAGGTCAGAATCCCTCCAAAATGCACCTTTGCATTTTGTATCATAAGTGCAAAAATGCCAATCTCAGTGATCCTACAAGGAAGCTGCTTCCAGGGCATGAGAAAGCACTCCTTTTGCCACCAAACAAGCTCCTACCTACTTCCTCGCATCCTGAGGCCATATTCTTTAATGGTGCTAAATACTGTGTTCAGCTGAAAGCACAGGGAAAACAGAAAGGGGGTCATTATGTTTTTGAAAGGAATACATTTCTTTGACACATTTGCAACTGAGTTACTGCTGTCCTACTGTATAAACATCTTTGCCTTTTCCAAACATAAAATACAAATGGATTTTAAACAAAGGGAAACCACCATGCTTGCTTTAAGTGTACAGAGACGGCCGAAAAAATGAAGAAAAGCAAGATGAGCTATGTAAAGGATAACCTTTTAAAGATTCTGCTTAATAAGAGCTCTCTAGATATGCTTTACATGAGACTCCTGATCCAGTCATGCTCCTTCAGAGCGAGCAAAGCTGTCTCCCTTCATGTACATAATCCTGCTCACTGCACTTTGCAAGAGATGCAGCTTCACAGACATCCAATCACTCAGTCTTGCAAACCAGTTACTTTGGGAAGGGAAATATCTTCCTACAGGTACACATTAGAAATGAGGGTTTAAGCTATGGTATTATTCAGTAAGAGCTACTTTAAAAGAGGAGCAAGTTCAAAAAGAACATAGCCAAACTGTACAGGGCTAATTGAACGTGATGACCCACGCTTCCTAATCACACCTCCTGTACCTGAGTCTCACCACATCCATGCTGGCATGCTTCACAGAGTGGCCACGGTGCTGCTGATGAGTTGGGTGCCAGCACACCTCAGCTCTGGGGACACGACCCCTGCTCAGAGCTGTGTCATGAGTCTGCATGGAGCCCACTGCCACAGCACGACTGAGGAGAGGTGGAACAGGAGGCAACAGCCAGGAGGCAACGATGCAGGAGATGGTGTCACTGCTTCAGCCAGCCTGCCTGATGGCTTTTCCTTTCCTCCTGCTGTGCTACATAACCTCACCGCCATGTAGAAATAAAGGGAAAAACTGAGATGTAGAAAATCATAACAAAATGGAAACGATTAGCTCACCAGCTGCTATCAAACCCGCCCGAGGTGTGGCAGTAACCTAACAGCTTGTAACAGCAGCGCTCCCAGACAAAGGCAATGCCGGAGCCACGCATACCTGCAGGACCCAGCGCAAATAAAAAGTGAGCTTCCTGCTGGAGCAGGGAAATTCATGGAAAAGTTAAATGAAAACCACTCCATGCATTTCTGCCACTGAGGAGCTGAACAGCATGTTTCCTTGGTGGTTGGTTCTGGTTTCAGCTACAGGGCTGGGAGCGACTGTTGCTCCAGGGGAGGATGACACTGCTGTGCTGGGCAGCCGAGCCCATGAGGACAGCCTAGCCTGGGAGGAGGGTAACAATGCCTGCACCACAGGGCAAGCAACTGGAGACTGCTGGCAGCAGCTGGTGTAAGGATGACTGCACATGACTGCAGCATTGAGCCCCTAGCACGACTGCTGCCAGCATCCTGGAGATGAAGGAGCCCTTAAACTTCCTCATTACATACCATCAAGAAAGGCAAAGAGCTTGAGAGCTCCACATTCACTCTTCACCATCGCTTTCAGGAAGAACCAGGGAGAAGCATACGTCACTCAGCAAAGGCTTTAGTTTCTTCAGTATGAGGGACCTGGGTCTGCTGCTCCTGCAACTCCACATCACAGAAGTACGGATCCGTGTGTTAAGCAGTGAAGTGCAAACTTGGAAAAATAATGATGGCTATATTCTTTCTAAATGCTAGAGTATTTTTTTAAGACTCATCTCTACCTACTGCTGAATGCTTTTGATGCACTACCAGTGGTAAGGGCTTGAGGGGAAAGTTAGGGAGCCTGCTTCCTTATCCATTTTGGTGGCAGAAAGAGCTCTAAGCGTAGTTACGCAACAGTGAAGAGAATAGGCTGCAGAAATGTGTGCAGTCTGCAGGGTCAGAGCAGGAAGATTACGATCTTCTCTTTAGCCTGTTTATCTTGTGCTTCAGCAGCTTATCAAGTTAAAAGGAAGGTGAAGGCAGCAGGCAAGGCTGCATCACGCACCAGATGTTTTCAATACTCACTTCAGCCCAGGGGGACAAACACAGCTTCTCCATCAGCGACCACTCACTGCAGCAACCAGGAAGACGATGCTCCCAGAAAAGCTAACGCACAGTCTGCAGATACTAATTTATGAAGGCATATTATCTGGTTCAGAGTACAGATAATTCTCTATGCTCTTGCAGTTACACGTAAAGCGATGAAGCAAAATTCACCAAACAAGCGACAGATTTAATAGACCAGGAAGATGTCCCTCATAAGCCAAATCAGTTACATAATGAAGACAAAGAATTATTAACTTCCACAAGCACTATTTTCTCAAAGCTAAAATCATTATATGCCGGATCACTAAGCGGCAAATTTGCAAGCTAGGAATCAGTGGTGCCCGGGAGCAGTTCTACGAAAATGTGAATGCAGCATTTCTGGGCATTTAGTGACATGTCAGAAATAACACCATAGAATTACAGATTGGTTTGGGTTGGAAGGGATCTTAAAGATTACCTGGCTCCAAGCCCTGCCCTGGGCAGGGATACCTCCCACTAGCCTGGGTCACCTACAGCCCCATCCAACCTGGCCTCGAGCAACTCCAGGGATAGGGCATCTGCAGCTTCTCTGGGACACGCCAGTGCCTCACCATGCTCATAGTAAAGAATTTGGCCCTAACATCTTATCTAAAACTCCCCTCTTTAGTTTAAAACCATTACCACCCTTTGTCCTATCACTACAGACTGCATCATGGGTAGCAGCTTTCATTCCAGCTGTAACACAGAGAAGAGACCATCAACTGGTGGAGCAGGGAGTACTGCATGGGACTGGGGGAACCCAGCCAGCTCTGCACCTGCTATGCCACTGCCACATGCTGGGACTGTGTCCCTGTACACGGAGAGTGGCCAGCCAGTGCCAAGGGCTCACAGAGCAACCACAGGCAGGAGGCCACCACTTCCAAAACCTCACTCAGAGCAGGATTCTCAGGGCTCAATCTATTTCTCTGACCAGCGGTAGGATGAAAAGATGGTTTCAACGGCGCTTGCAAAGCCCTACACAAGGAAGAGGAATTCAATAAAAAGGTTTGACAAAATACAGTATCTGTAAGAAGAACGCAGATGAGTAGCAATGGTTGAGGCATGGTTGGTGTTCTTACTTTGAGAAGGAAGGTGATTCAGCATTGAGGTAACTCACAGCAGGCAGCTCAGCCCACAAGGGATGCTGGCCAGGGGCTGGAGCCGGGAGCCCACTGTGCAGCAGGAGCAGCCGACCCACAGCCAGATGGCTCCACTGCCCGTTCAGCGAGCAGCAGGGAGAGAGCAGCCGGGTAAGGAACGGAGGTGCTCCTTCATTCACAGCAGTGATGTGATTTAGAGTCTGAGCATCCCAATTTCTTTTACAGCTTTTTAAATTGCTGCCACACACGTGCAGACATACATTCAGAGAAACCAACGAAGTGCTAGGTTTACTACCGAGGGGATCAATTTTCTCTCTGTGGACAGTAGAAGGGCTCCCTGAGGTTACATGGGCCAGGCAAGGTGCTTATGGACACGTGACACGCCGCCTACCTGGCACTTCTGCTGGTGCCCAGGGACACTGCACGGCGAGGCCTGGAAGCAGGAGGAGCAGCTGAACACGGAGTTCACTCTGGAGAGGCGGGGGCAAGGCAGCCTGGGAAACACTGACGTATTGTCTTTCCATTACTGAAAATTACACTTTGTGAAACGGCATTAGATCATTTTAAGAGGTTTATATAAGGACACCGAAAAACAAGTCCTTTTGCAAAATTGCCTTTCTTTTTTTTTTTTTAAACATCTCCCTATTTCCACTCTGCATCAAGATGTGAAAATCCAACACGCGGCAAACCCAGCACTCCCAGACAGAAGAGGCCAACCTCAGCTCGAGTTAAATCTTCCAGCTGTTCCCAGCTCCTTCTCTTCTCTCCATCAGACAGGCTCATAGCGCTGCCTTAATTACTTGTTTAGGAAGGATGTGACATGTTCCAATTTAATACATTTAGCTCTTCTTAGAGCAAATGTAGAATTAAGCCTCAGTATGCACTTGACAGATCTCTTAGCAACTGGCGTGCAATCGGCCAACAATGGATGATTCACAGTTTTAGCAAGAGTGTGCAGAACTGCCTGCCAAAAATCTGAATAAACGCACATTGCTAGACACTATGGTAAAGTGTACCCTGATCTCTTTTAAACTATTATATCATAGAGGAAAGTTAAACGGCACACATTCCAGCAGCTCGTCGGAGTCTGGAAATACAATCGAACTGTAACATCTTGATTTTACGATAACCGATACTTTTCTGAGGTTATTTTCACTTAATTAGAATAATGGTACCTTTCAAAGAGAACCGCTGAAGTCCGTCTGTTCGTGTAAATAGGAACTGCCATTTCCGTTCCCATCGCTCTGAAATAGGAAGAGGAGAGCCTGGAGGACACCAATTGGGTCATTTATTCCAGGTCCCGCTGCAGGGTCAACCATCCTCTC
Source organism: Gallus gallus (assembly GCF_016699485.2). NCBI lineage: Eukaryota > Metazoa > Chordata > Aves > Galliformes > Phasianidae > Gallus > Gallus gallus. The sequence goes on along the minus strand of NC_052539.1, from coordinate 15,981,593 downwards.
ACCTCCTTAAACAGCTGCACAACCCTTCAGGAGCAGAGGTGGATGGGGCATACTGGGTTTGGGGCATGGGGCATGGCTGTGTTTGCTTCACTGCCCATAAAAACACGCCGAGGATCAGGCCCGCTTCCTGGTAAGGACTGCTGCTGCTACAAAAGCAAGGTTGTCAGCATTTCTACAGCCAGATTTCTGCCTTTGCTGTCCAGTTTCACTCCATGCTTTATACCTTGCTTTGGGACAGTTTTCTTCGTGCACTCCACGTGGGCATCATAATAAGCGAAAACAGACTCAAACAAAGCCTTTACAAAATCCTATCAAGAGCAAACAAAACAGGAGGAGTGCTGTTAGGATTACTTCCACATCGCCAAAGCACCAGGGACACACTGCAGCCCTTCCCTTTCTGACACAGCCACGATCAGTGAGTGCAGAAGACACCTCTACACCTCCCTTCTCCCTCACCTGCCCCACAGCTGCAGGACAGCTGGGCTGGGCGCCAGCCCTAAGCTGGGTCTGGGTGTGACAGTCCCTCCAGATGGGCTCTGGCTGCAGCCTAGCAGCCCGCTCACCAGCCACCCAGAGCCCTCACGCTGAGGGCAGCTGCCTCCAGCAGACCTCTTCCAGGTGATGCAGATGTGCTTAGCGAAATAAGCAGCTTTCTTTGGCACAGGAGAGCGGAACGCCCGGGCCGGTTGGCAGAACTCTAGAAGGAGAGCTGTGGTCAGGGGAAGGAATGTGAGCACACTGCTCTGTGCTGCCTTAACAGTGGGGTAGTTGCAGGCTTCCGCCTGTGAGGTTGACAGCCCTGCAGAGCAAAGGGAAGGCAGCAGGGGGGTACAGCAAAGCATTAGGGAGGTGCATTAAGCACAGAAGCACCACAGCTGAGAGTTTCTGTAAACGCACAAGGATGAAAATAGGGCAGATTGAAGAGAGGAGCAGGTACAAAACAGAAGGTGCTTATACATTTCTTGCTCTGTATCAAAGTTTCCCACTGACTCTCAGTGAGACAATACAAGACAGACAAATCAGAGCCCAGGAGGTTTTTCCATCTACTTCCACAGGACTGGATCGCAGGGCTGAAAAGAACGTGAGCAGTGGGGCTGCAGGAGGGCCGGGCGCTACGGCTGGAAGTGGCAGTGTGTGACCTCTGCCTGCACAGCCAGCATTGTCATGTGCTCAACAGCGCACCGCTGCACCTGGAAACCAAGCACTGATTTTGCCTATAAGCAGGTGAACCCCCGCAGGAAGGCGGGCAGAGGGATATAACTTTTCAACCCAGCAGGCCTGCGGCTCGGGGAGCTGCAACGAAGCATGCTGCTGACGTGAGACCCCGTGTTGCAGGAGGCAGCAGAGCAGGACCGGTGCACTCCTCTCTGACCGTACAAAGGCAGTGGGTGATGGCGCCGTGAACCCACACCTTCCCCCACATTTTCTACAGCTGTCAGAGCACTGCAAAACCAGGACCAAGCCTGCATTCTTGCATGTTGTGATAATCAGCTGGGGTTCGGAAAATCCTTCGAAAAATCTAACGTCCTGGCAACTTTGCAAGGCTTCTGAAAAAATAACAGTTTAACATCTGGAACAAAAACACTCCAAGGAAGTCCAAGAGCAACACGGTGCAGAACATTTTCCCCCCATAGCTGTTGCTGTACAGCACTTCCTTGTCCCCAGCTCGCTGAAACTGGAATGTTTGCAGCAAGATGCTGAAACATTTCGTTGGAAGCCATGCAGGAAGGTGGAAAGATAAAGAGCTATTCATGCACTTGAACATTTTTTAATTTTCTGAGCTTTGTTTATTTTTCTTCCTGTCCCATGAATTTCCTCAGTCATTTAATGCATCTTAATCTTCATCAATATTTAACTCTGCAGCACGAATACTGCATACCTTGTGTTTCCCCATTTAACTTGAGAGCAAAGGGGGGAGGGTGTGGAATGGTCCACGAGAAGAAGAAAAACAGCCAGTTCTATAGGAAACTGCCTTTCCTTTTTCCACAAGATGTCCTGGAATGGAGTCAGGGAGAAGGATGAAAGAGAAAGGTGGGCAGCAAACACATGGTGCTGCTCAGAGCTCACTGGTGTCGTGATTTAGGGCGCTCTCCTTCCTGCCTCTGGGGGCCCACATTTCAACCTGGCTACATCAAGGCTAGACATATTTCTCAGGGATAAACTCAGCCCTCAGCAGAAATTAGTGAGCAAGAGCCGTTCCCTGCAATAATAAAAAAATGCAGCATCATTCTCACTGAGCTATTAGCTTTTATAAATTGCATAAGTAACTTACGACGTAGTTACATATTAAGCATATATACATATACACACATATGAAATGCTTTCCTTTCAATTGAGGATATGCATGTTTAACAAAGCTTTGCAATCTAAGAAAAAACCCATCAATGTCAGCATTTCCTGCAACAGCAACTTCACACTGCCAGCAGCAGGCAGGTCTGTCTGAAGCTGTCCCAGGCAGAGCAGCACTGTGGCAGCCCTGTGTTAGCAGAGATGCTCTGCAGGATGCAGTACTGCACCCAAGGCACCAGCAGCAGGTGAGTGATGGCAACAGGACCCACATGCTCACTGCTGCAGCGCTAAAGGCAGCACAGTGTATTGTACATTTGCATCCAGCAGCGGTTCCAAGATCCTAAGGCCCTTGAAGAAGTTGTGTATGTCTTCAGCTCAGTCAGAGAAACGAGACAGAACTTCACTATACCTTGGACAACAGGAATCAAATTAGATCTGAAATATATCTCATTCCAGTGCACTGCTTAGAGGATTTACGGCATGAATCTCAGTACAGTAAGCTTTCCTGCAAATGGAACTCAGACCTTGTAGAGCACATGGGATTATTTCCAAGAAATGCCGCTAACGTGACAGGACAGCAGAATCAGGCCTTGCAGTGTCTCCAGCTGTGAGTGCACTCAGATGCGAGCAATGCCACATGGTGCCCATGGTGCAGCCCCAGCCACCTTCAGGTCAAAGGCAGAGCCAGACAAAGCTACCTAGCAGTTCTCAAGTACCACAAAAACACGGAAAGGAGAGAGGAGCTCTGACAGCTGCCGGTGGAGAGCTCAGATTGCAGGACCAAGATTTAATTACATCCCTCTTCCTGCTCACAGCGGAAATCTAGAGTGGCATCAACAAATACTGGGCACGTGGACAACAGCTTTCAAGCGCTCTTGCAGAAGTTCTCAACTCCTCCCTCCCCCTGCATGGCTCAGGGCTTCGTTACGCACCATGAGCACATATCCCTGCCTGAAGGGAGCCCGGCCGTGGCTGAGAGCCAGGACCATGCAGAGCGTGTCTCAGCCATCGAAGACTGAATGAGAGACACAGCTCACACTGGAGAAGGACCCACGCTCACCACTTCATTGGTCTGCGAACAGAAAACTACCTGACGAAGCAAAAACAGAACCTAAACTCAGACCAGAAATAAAGCAAGCAGTGGCTTTCAGCAGGCTCCTGGCGGCTCCGAGTGGAGATGCTAGATTTTCTGATGGTTTATTTGTTCATTTAAGATAACCTCTTCCAATCAGAGCAAACAAGATAAACAGGCACTTCAGAAAGAATGCAAAAATACTTTTCAAATTTAGCCTGGAATGTTTTCTGGACTCATGAGATTTGCCTAAAGTTTTTATCTCTTCTCTTCCCACAAATACAAGCAAAAAACACCAAATCTATTCACTTGTTTCAAGCAAAAATAATAATAATAAAAAAATGTTTGTTAAATAAATCAATACACAGCTCTTATCTCTGCTGTGAAACAGAAGTCAGAGCTACAACCTGGTCAGTTGGGTGCTCCAGTGTTTTTTGGGCAGTTTTTGAAAGAGCTTTCTTTAACATAATTGTGTGCACACTGAGCCAGTTTCTCCAGTGGATGCTCAGCAGGAAATAAGTACATAAGGCATTTTATTTTTCAGCTTATTTCACTGTGACATTACATTCCATCAGAGCTAAGTAAAAGTTCCTTAATGTTATCTAATAGAAATGTCCACTCTGGACAACACTCAGCAGCATCCAAACTATACCTCATTTTAGTCCCCCTGGGTTTCTGAGTTTCCTCCAGCCCTGGACTACCCGGTGCCTATTGCCATGGCTTGGTGCCCTCCATCCTTTCACAGAACCTGGACACCCTGTGGCAGATAAGATCAGCACTACCACTCAGAGCTGATGTATCACTCCATGGACTTCACCTGCAGACACACACCTGCCCTGGTCTGGACAGCCCAGACACACAGACAGCCCATTCTAGCCCCTTGCTATCCCTCCCATCTTCCCCCAGTATCAAACTGGGATCTTGCCTGCTGCATTTTCATCCCACCCCATCTGCTGTAGCTAATCCCCCTGTTTTGGCAGCTGGATGCCCAGGGGATACCTCTGCATTTTCACTGCTGGACTACATAGAATGAATTTTTAATTAAATGGCCTTAATGAGTAAAGTCATTCAAATTAGGCTTCATCAGCAAGACAAAACCCCAGCTGTCTTTCCTAAAGGATATAACGAAGCACAGTTTAAAATACCTGGAATCTAATTTTAGCACAGCAGAACAAGTGAGCAAAATGAATCTGTGAGGTAAGCAGGGAATAACTGAAAGAGGAAAAAAAAAATCTTTAAGATCTTAAACAACTGGGCAAGTTTTAATCAACGCAGCTTTCACAGAGACTGTCATATATGAGCTGTTTCAAACAGTCCAGAAGGCTCAGTGCAGCCAGTAGCAAGGTTGCAGCTGGTTTCACAAAGGTTATCACTGTACGTTCAGTTTATTAAAGGAAAAAGGTGCAAGAGCCTTAGAAAAGCACCTCCAGGAAGCACACTGTAGCTTCATGGAAATGGAGTAAATAAAGCATGCATCATCAGCACATCCTCAACATGCTTCTCATCTCTCCTGGATGAGAGCAATACCAGGAGCTTCTCTTGTTTAATCCGCAAGAGAGATTGCACTTGGTGCTGAATGACTCTTCACATCGACTTCAGTGGGAATAAACTACCCCGGATTTCAGGAGGAAAAAAAAAAGCACTAACAGAAAATTAATGAGGTACAAACCGAGTTATGAATGGACCAAAGAAAAACTCTCCCAAAGCTACTTCCTGCCCTGCTGTGACAGAATGCATGCCTTTTAAGGCCTCCCCCTCTCCCCCTTCCCTTCTTTGGGCAAAGCATTATTGTACCCCGAGACTTTCCCCATTTTTCTAATCAGTTTCCATTATGTCCTTTCCCTTTAAAGTTCCCCACTGTTACAGCTCCACCGGGAGTGATAATGCTGAAAACGGCAGCACAGGCTGGATACGGCTTTTAGAACTGTCTTGAAACAGAGCCAAGGTGGAATAAGTCTGCTGGACAGGGGTTAATGCTCGGCTCCCTGCCTCCAGTGTGGGCATCTCTGCTTTTGCCCAGGCAGCTCTGCACAAGACAAAATGGAAAGTTTTAGAGCAGAGTCTAGCTCAGGTTAAGGAAAAATCCTTAACTGGCAAGTTTAGAAAAGGGTGTTATGAACCAGGGGGGCCGGGTTTCACCCCCTTCAAACCGTGGGGAGACCCCAAAGCAGAGCAGAGCCAGCCCAGTTCCAGCACAGTGAGCTTCCCCCATGTCCTCCTCCCCTACAAGAAGGAAAATGATGCAAGTTTGCTTTGTGTATTCATTCTGTTGCTTTATGTTCAGCGTAAAGAAAGCCAATGCCTTCCCCCCCCATGTACACACACTTTGCTGTTTAGTTATCATTTTACTCATCTTCAGATATTCCCCTCAGCTGCATCCCCACCTCACCACTTTGCACTAGCAACAAGCACCAGGCCAGCCTTGGAGCTGGCTGGCAATCTCATGAGACAGGCTCTCACAAGAATTTCCTGCTTCTGGTTCAGCCAGACATACTGCAACAACAGACGCTCTCGCGGTATTTTGGCACTCCCATCCCTCCTTCAGGCCAAGACCCAGGAATGCGAGTAAAGAAAACTTTTAATTTCTAGAATTTTAAAATAACTCAGCTCTTCTCTCTGCCACAGTGGCTGTCTAGGTGGCTTCCACTGAGATGAGCTGCATTGGAAGCTACGGTGCTGTAAGTATCACCAGGAAATTTGCTTCTCAGAAAACACCTTGGTCAGACACTGCCACAGCAGGATGTCTGGGCAGTTTAGTCCACAGGCATAAAAGTGTTATGGAAAGAACAAATGACTCCGGTTCTCCCAGCACAATGAAATGGGTTTTCATGAGCCCTTTGGTTCATCCAGTAAGCACTTCTATCAAGATGACCTAGTTGGTGAGAACTGTGTAGGAGCATCAAGCAAGACCTAGAGATCTTTCACGCACATTCCTAATGTGCAACCCATGAGGGAATGAGGAAGCCGGTTTCCACATTTTCCAGTCTCTTTGAATTACAGTGCAAGCCCGCACCACACTTGGACAAGGCTGTTTCTGTGCAACTGATGGCTCAGTAAATATTTCAAATACTTGCAGACTGTTACAGCCCACATCTGCACCTCAGGAAGCATCTTTCTAAGCATCACTGCTGGGCCAATACAGTTCCCACCAACTGATCAGCTTCAGAAAAAGCCTTGCTGGAAACGCAGAACTCAGACCATGTACAGATGCCCTCAGGAACATCTCTCAGCATGTTAAGCATCACCTTCCAGGTCAACCTAAGTGCATGCTCACGCTTCCAGCAAGAAAAAAAGATAGGCATGCTGGACACTGGAGAGGCTGCCTTTGTGAAGGGCACTCCCAGCACACTGGCAGCTCAAGTTTTAGGGACTGGTTTAGCAACTGCAGCCAAAAATTCTCAATACAAGCTCCTAAAGCTGGGTTGGGCCTCTAAATCATGTTTAGGTTCAGAAGCAAAGGGCCCTGCCTTTTGAGATGCTGCGCCTGGACTTCCCATTCCGGGCTTTGGCTGGGGGTCGCAGGATGCTTTCCACTGCATGAACAGTTATTCAGGCATGTTAAAACACTTTTCAAAAAGACAGCGCTGCTGATCTCATCTATGAGTTATCACCTACACTGCTGCCTGTGCAGGGATGAGGGTAATGCCTGGCAGCAGGCAGCGTGTGAGCTCTTCCTCTGAAGGAAAGCTGGGGTTTGCAGCAGCAGCCCCCTCAGACTCTGGTGTAGTCCCCCAGAAGCTACATGACTGCGTCTGTCCACTGCTTGGTACAAAGGAACAAGCCTACAGGAAATCTGATTACTAAAGCAGGCAACACACATGGGAGACACATCAGGTGCTTTATGCATCAACAAAGAGATGGGCTTTTCCATCCCTGGAGGAACATATAGAAAACAAGACATAAAGACTAAGTGTTCTTTAAAGGTATGTAGTACATATGGATTAGGCTTGTCCATAAAACTCATTGCAGGATATATTAAATATTACTACATACTATGTTATTATGCATGCAAGTTCTATTGTGTTACTAACCACGCTCACAAGCGCTGTGTGCTACAGTTTAAAAATCTCCTAGTCAACATCTACAGCTAAGAAACACTTTCAAGCTAAAACCATGTCATTTTGACGAATGCTACATTACATCAGACTTTCCACTACAGAAAAACATGATCATGAGATCAGCTTAGAGAGACGGTAAGTAAGCAGACAAAGCAGGAAAGAGTTTAAGCATTTTAAGCTGATGGAAGCAACTACAGGCTCCGTGTTAAGCACCAGCACCTTGCAGCACTGAGCCCTCCCTACTTACATACTTATGTCACAGAACAAGACACAGGTCTTTTTTCTGAGCTCCTTGAATGTTAACATCACATATAGACAAGAAGTTGGGTTTGTTACCAGTACAGTACCTCACGTGTGATGATGTGGGTGAATTTGCTTTCAGGAATGCAAAGCAGGGCACTATTTTTAGACAAGGACTTTGTATTTACACAATCTCAGTGAGGCCATACACACTGTTTTATTAACTGCTCCTTGTTTACATTCCATCCCTGAGCAATACAGACCCATTTCTTAAGATGTTCCACGAGTACTGATGGCCGCTAGAAGGGCTTGCAGACCTCCAGGAGCTCCCATTAAGCTTCTGGTTGGGTGCAGCAATCTTGTAAGGGTGGTAAGGAAACTCAGCAAAGTGGAAATTAGGTTAAAATCAGAGAAGTCTGGTGTAGAATTACAAGTAGTGACTTTAGTCCTTAAAAATCAAGCATGGATAGAGCGAGCGCTCAAAACATTGCTCAAAAGCTTTCTGCCATTTCTCATGTCTGCTGAGAGCTGTGCGAGTCTCCCTTAAGTATGGGAGAACAAGAAAGATCAAGTCATGTTATGGCTTTGATATTTCCTAAACAAGAAAGAGCAAGCCCAGAGAGGGGGAGGACATGCTCACCCCAGATGGAAGCTGCTCACAGCTGGGGGAGCAGGACAGTCACAGGAGCACTTTTTTCCCCACTGGTACTGCAAACTCAGAGCATGGATAGTAGCACTGTTCTTCATACCTTCCCCAGCATTTACTTTTGCTCCTCTTCAGTCATCCTGCATCACTATGAAACAGTGCCATGGCAATCTGGACTGAAGGGAAGCTGCAGTTCCAGTTACTGGGTCAGGCAAGCTCACTGGGAGAGCAACTGCAGCCAAAACAATCAACTCCAAAGCAGAAGGAGATGCAGCTTGAACCCTCCCTCCCTGCCCAGCAGGGCCAGGTTACAAGCCACCCAGCCCCAGGCTAAAGCAGCCTACGTTTCATAAACCTGCCATCAAGGTCATGGGTTCACACCAGGTTTCCATACAAAGGACTCACAACCAGGAGAAGTTTTCGGACATGTGGCCACAGACAAATGCTTACCACCCATTGCCAGCCACATCACTTCTAGTCCTGCTCCTGTAAAAAGCATTTCACAGCTGGCAGTGGAGACACTGTGATGCACACCAGGCCTGATGGTCTGCTGTCAGAAAGGGTTTGCAGGCTGCTTGTGGCCTTATCTCAGATAAGATGGATGCCACTCCTGGCAGTCTGCCACTCAGACCCACCTGAAAATGCCTGCTGCATGCAGACAAACGAAGATCAGCAGCTCTGTTTTGCAGATTTAGTGATTTGATCAGCCATGAAGCAGGGGTGTAAGGGCAGAAAAGAGCAGTACCTCTTGCAAAAGGCTCCTTGTGCTCCAAAAAACCACCCCAAACAACTGTTTTATACCACCAGTACTGGTATTTTCAGGCTCAGTCTACACCAGGCTATTCAGGAAAGCCTGCCCATAATCTCCACAGTCAATACTGGCAGATTATCAATAGCCATCAGCTTCCCTACGACAATGTCGACCTCAGGGGCTGCGAGAGACCGCCCTTTGCACAACACCTTTCTGCCAAACCTCCTCAAGGACACTCTCTTCCACAGCACTAAGCCTGGCTCTCAATACATCAAACCTCTGTATGCCAAGTATTCATTGCTAGGCCTTTCTAAGAATCATTTTGCAAAGCTTGGATGGCAATATGTTTTCACAGCTGATGTGGAAAAGCTAGAAACAACATTTCCCAATGAGAAATCTGTGTTACAAAGTGTGCTCTGTTTCTTAGGGTTAATCTGACTTGCTAGGGGAAGGAAAAAAAAATCCTTTCATACTGTTGACATGAAATATCTCAGCTTTTCTTAATAGTGGAGCCATTCCATTTTCTAGTTTCTGTGCTAGGACAGATATATGGAAGCAGAGAAGAAAATATTAACATCTGACCTCAGAGCATCCATTTGTGGTGCTACAAAATGGCCCACATTATGCCACCTGACATCCTAATTAAGCCTGAATGAAGGTTTCTACAGCTCAGCAGGGCAGAAACACTGGCAAGACGTCCACAGCCGAGAAGAGCCTCCCCAAGTGCACCTCTTGGACCACTTGTGACCTTCAGGATCACAGTGAGTGACTCATTATGAGGCTGTTAAAGAGCTATCAGTATTACAGCTTATTCATAATACATCAGCCGCTTAAGTGGGTCACAGAGACCTGGATATCCAAGTAGCCTGACTCCAACAGCAGTCAGCGCTGGCAGCTTAAGGAAAGAATAACAAAGAGAGGACAAGTATAGAGTGATTTTGTCTTGGTATAATTTTGCCTTGCTTATTGTAAGAGGCAGCATACACATTTCCAAAGCCAGATACTGCATCTGGATCAAAGTGCTGAGCAGCTATTGAAGGATGTCTTTTGTAAACTTGCACCCAGCTGCACTTTTGGACCCCACAGCATCCTGGCAATGAAGCTGACAGCTCAGTTGTGCACTGCATGACAAAGTACTTCCTTCTGCTCGAGTCTGCTGCCTGGGTATTTCTCTGGATGTCATCAAGTTCTGTGCTATGATTCCCATTTTGTTTTCGCTGTACCATTTGCAATACAGAGCTCTTCTATTTCTCCCCTTCTCTTGCCTAAAATAGCTTTTCTAGACAAAGGCATTTATTTAATTAGCCTTCCTTCACATAACCCTGTGTGCAGCAAGATCTTCTTGCCCACCTGTACCTTTTCTGCTTATGCTGTGTTTTCAAGATAGGCAGCTAGAACTTCAATCAGCATTTCAGGTCCAGGTGAATAATTAATCTAAAATCCATTTAAAAAAACCTTTTAGTAATACTGCATGTATACAGTTTTTAAAAAAGCTTTAGCAGTGCTCATCCAAGAAGGAATGTCCTAACGCAGCACCCTGCAGCCAAGGAAATCTGGAAAAAATAGTTATACAATTCATATCTTTCTCCATCAGTATCTTCACACACTTTGTACTTGCCTCCCAACAGCACTGCTCACTTCAGCTCTACCCACCACACTTTGTGAACACAGGCACTAGTACTCACATTAGAGACTTTTAAAGAGCCAAGAACTAGCATTAAACCTCAGGGGAGCCTGTGGGCTAGCAGTAGCCACAGCTCCACTTCGCTGTGCAGTCATCACTGGAAGAACAGGAAATGCATGCCTGAGAGCCATCATCCTTACTGCTTCAATCACAGATATCACACATTCAGACAACTGAGTAGATGAAACTCTCCAAATCACTTAAATTATCTGGAAGATGATCTCCTGTAGGACTAGTAAACATCTCTCACCTCTACAAGGAGTACACCTCTAGAATTTACTGCTAAACATTTAAAGTACACTTAAAAAACCAGCTTGCTATTTCTGGACACACAACAAGCCTGGCTCCATCTCTAAACCACTGACTTTTCCAGTAAGCTGAACACATGGGTTTGCATGGAGGTGGTCATCTCCATAACTGCTGGACTGCAACACAAAGGACACCAACCACACAGCAGTGCAGAGAAGGAGGTATATGCAGGACTCCTGGCCAGGGAGAACACTGTGTGGGGCATGGGAGGAAAAAAGACAGCTCTCATGTTACACTTCTTTCCAGAGAAGAAAAGACAAATCCAGAAAAATATCACAACACTGCTATTAACATCCAATTGTGTGTCAGGTCTTGTTTCAGCTTGCTGGTGGCCAGCTGGGGCTGAGCTGAGAAAGAGGATTTGATCTTGCCAGAGAACTTCAGCTGGCATTCAGAGACAGATGCAGAGAGCCAGCTCCTTTACTATTAACACATGCAACCCTTCCAGAAACCAATTATCACAATTATTTTTCAAAGACAGTGCCAAGCACTGACTTTCTACCGAAGTGAAAATTAATTCTGCAAGTCTCAAACAAGCTATTTTTGATGTATGTGTTTGTTTTTGCTGTTGACTCAAGGTAACAGAACAGTAACAGAGCAAGCTAACTTGTTTGTGATCAGCTGCCCTGGATGAACGCAAGACCTGAGTTGAGTACATCTCAGCCATAAAACACTACATTTGTTTCATGTGTTTTCTTTAAAGGAAATACTAATACTACTACAAAAGAAGTATCAAGAAAGGATGTCACCTGGTGCTGTGGTCTCATCACTCATTCTCACCCCAGAAACGAAGCTGACCAGATCACAGACCAACAGTGAAGCTTTCTCACAGCATGCACCTTGACTGAATAGATGTGCCTCTGTACTTAAATACAATGCTTAACCAATTCATGATCAGAAGTTGCCAGCCCTAATAATCACTCTCATAATAGGAGCACATTCTCTGCAGGCACTGACACGTGCAAGCCTTCCAAAAGCAATGACTGCTACACAGAAATTGCTGTGCTCTAGGATAACTTCTGGGCAATGAAGATTCTTGCTTTGTACAGGTGACTCACGTTTCAGGTTAGACATCTAAAAGCCCAGCGTGTGTTTCTGACCCAGCACTGCTTACCAGGAGACTTATGACAAAGACAAGAAATCCTCTGAAAAGTGAACAACACAGAAGCATTGACAACATGTCCTTAGACTAATTTGTACCACTAAACTCACTGGATACTTCATGAGTGGAATAACAAGTGCAAGCTGCATCTGCAGCCAAGATTGAGTACCACACCAGCTGTCCAGAACCAGTCCAAAAAAAAGCAGTAAGGGAACAGTAACAGATTTCTACTGATAGAAATTAAGATGTGCTTATCTTAATTTAAAAAGTCAGTTTTTTAGACCAGCCATGCTTGTTGATGTGATGTGCGCCCCAGGGAGCTCACGAAGCAGGACAACTTGAAGTGCTGAGTTGTTTTAAAAGGGTAGCTCGATTTGTTACTCCCAAAAATCCCACTTGACCAAACAACAGCTTCTTACCTTTGCCACATGGATGCTGCTACACTGGCAGTAAGTGTTTTACAATTAGCCAAAAGTTTTTCAAGCTTTATCAAAACGACAGGCACCTACCTGAGCTGCAGTCCAAGTGCTCCACACATTACCAGCAAACTGGAACTGAATTTGCAAAGGGCAGATTGTGAGAGGCAGAGAGGGAGATGGAGATCTGCACCCCTTCCTGTGTGTGTCCTGGCATGGTGCTACTGGGGCAGCCCAGGAAGCTCAGTCAGGGATCTCACTCTCTGTAGCACAGCATCTCAGCAGACAGCAGCAGAGCCCCTGTGCAGCAGCTCCTCTGCATGCATCACCTCTCTCAGGAGAGGCTGGCAGATCCTCCCATAAGGTCCGCTGCAGCTTCCATATGAATGCCCTCCTTTACAGGAGGTGTGGGGTGCTGCAGGACTGCAGGGAGAGCAGGACTCTGAAAAACCCATCAAGCAGCTTACACTGGGGATAGCACAAACCCACCTTTAAACCCCCAAAGCAGAACTCCAGCAGCGACTGTGGTTAAACTAGTTTTTATGATGCTTTAAGTGAGGTGGTTGCCAAAGAGAAAGATTTAGCTTCCATTTGACAGTCTGGTCAGAATTCTCTCGGGGAAGCAGTGAGGTAGCTCCAAGCCATCTGTCTAAGTCAGAACAGCAGAAAAGGTGCTTTTCATTCTAAGGAAATGCTTAAGGTTGTTCAGAACCTTTAAGCACTCAGCATTCGCGCTGAACCGTGAGCTCACCAAGGACTATTTATCACAGCCAGAGGAGCAGTGATTAAGAAAGGTACAAAAGCTGACATCAGGCTTGCAAAATAATAATAGGTGTCCGGAGGAGATTAAAAACAGGCACTTAAAGGCCAAATTATTTTGAGTGTTTCAGTCAGCACTTCAGATATTGCTGAGATATAGCAATTTAATAACAAAGTCTAAATGCTGCCTCTGTTAGAAAAGCATGAAAGTCAAGTTGCTCCTAGACTGTCCTGCGAGACTGTTTTACAGTTCTATAGATAGAAACCAATTATAACAAATACAGTCCAGTTATATTGATTTGACTAGAAGCTGCTTCCTAGTATTTTCATTAAATCTGTGATCACAGTAGCAAAATGGAAGATGAAACAATGCAGTTCTTGGCATGGCTCATTTACCCAAAGTGTCAGCCCTATTAATATAGGGTCAGAGCTACATCAGCAGTGAACTCTGTGACCAAAGCAGAATCTCCCCAAAGCAAAAGGCAATGCTCCAACCGCAAAGCAGATGGAAGGGCAGGGCCACAGAAACGATTCAACCTGCTTTTGAAGTAGGCCGCTTAAAGAGGCTAAAATACTCCTTCCACACCTCTACTGAGACTTCAATTATGTAGGCCCCGACATTGGTCTGTCTGATACCATCAAAATGGTTTTCCAACTTGCCTCAAGTACTATTAAAGAGGAGATTTTAATATTAAGACAAAACTTCTCTACTGGTTACTTTTCAATTAAGATATATGCTAGCACCAAGACACTGACATGAAAGCTAATAAGGCACACTGAAGAAAGCACTGACATAAATTCTGATGAAAGCCACTTGGTTCCCTCCTGTGCACCATGATGAGCAGCAGAGAGCTGCACTGCCCCAGCACACCCGTCCAAGTGACATATACTTTGAGGAAGATCATTACACTTGGTTCCATCAATTATATACTCCCAGTGTTCTCCATACAGTATCTCTACAGGAGACAACTAAAACCTGGCTATCCAGCAAAATCATCTAGGCCTACATTCAACTGGGACCTCTCTATTTGTTTTTAGTACACCTAAAAATAGCTGTGGCAACCAAAGACAGTATCTTTTACACTTTCACTCTGGTTTTGAAGTTAGAATGAGAACACGGTGAAAAGAAGAGGCCAAAAGATCACATGCAAAACGGGAAAGATATTCAAGCAAAAACAGTCTGAAGAGAAGGGTGCTGAGCACCACTTCTAATTTACTTTTGGCATCTTCCACATAAGGTTTCTGATTACATTTACTCTCCAACTGGTTTAAGCAGCAAGCAATGGCAGAGAGGTACTCCTGATGTTCCTGCCAAACTTTCTAGGCAGAACACCAAAGTTCATCAGTAACGTCACAAGTGAGGTGCAATAAAAGCATGCAAAGGGGTCAGAGCAAAGGAACAAGACCTGCAGCATCTGTTACGATAGTTTACAGAACTATGAATTATTGGAAGTGGTATTCATTTTGTTTTATTTACCTCTTGCCTCTCTGGTGATCAGAAAGCACTAATCCTCCATGGAAGTGAGACAGGTCTTCTCCAGTTGTGCAGAGAAATGCTGCTTTAAATGATTAGTCAGCAGATACTGGTTCTTGGGCACTCGTATGTACTATAAAATAAAACCCCCTTGGCCTAATTAAGTTCAGGAGCTAGCAGAGCCTTGAATCTGTTTCTCCTGAGCTAAGCTTTTTCTATTAACAATTATTCTACAGAACCATCTAGGTCTACAGAGGAGATGTCTATTATTTAGCAACAGCAATATAACCTTACCCACCTGAGCAATATGTAACTTCTTACCCCTGATAGCTTTTTCTACCTGACTGCTTCTTTGCAGGCTGTTTTCTCAGAGGCCTCAGCCACCTGGGCTGAGAACCATCCCTGTCGGCACCAGCATTCAAGCTCTGGACCAAAGCCCTGCCACTAAGCAAGCAGATGTAGGAAGAACCACCCAGAGATGCTCCAGGGGCAACCAGGAGGCTCTTCCAAGGCTTGCTAAGATGGCAGCACTTGATAAGCATATTCTGTTGCTACTCATACCCTTGTCTTCCCTTCTCCTATGCTGCAGCAATGCTGCTTCACAGGTTGTCCCCAGGGGGTTTTCTGGGGAAGAAAAAGAGACTCTTGAGTGGGTATTTCCTTTCTTGACCACCACCAGAGGAATTGCTCACCATGATCACTTCTGCAGTAACTACTCTTCCTTGCCTACACAGCAGCTGAAAAGAAGCCATGTTACTGGGGGTCTATTCTGCTGAGCTTTTGGATTTCCATCTGCCTGCATAAGCGCTAAAATGGTGCAAGTGCTGTTTGTGCTATCCCAAGCACATTAAGACAACTTAGACAGTAAGCACAATGTGCTGATCAGGGCTCATCTACACATCTAACTCTGGTGTGTTCAGAAGGTGACAAGAAGAACTTATACCAGCAGAACAAACAATTGAGAACACACTGCCTGAACAAAAGGTGCTGGAACTTGATCACAATGTTTTCATTAGAGTTACTCAACTCGAACATCAAGCGTGTTGGTGACTGCACATAGCTAAACAAAACACCGGCTTATCCACATTAGCCATCCATCTCTGGCTCACTTTAAGAGCTTTTACCTTTTTACTAAATCCCAAACTCCCCAGAAACTATGAATTTTAAAATAAGTCCAGAAGTTGATGCACAGAAACAATGCTGTGAAATAAGCTTCCACTTCTTGCAAACAAATCATTAAATGCATGACCAACTTTTCTACTTTACTAAAAAAATTGTATATACTGGGCTGTTTCCCAGTACTCACTGAACATGACCAAGTTGAATTCAACTCTTTTTTTTCCTACCCTACAATAACTCAGAGCAAGAACAAACAGCCTCAACAGCTATTTGATTTTTCTCCAAGCAGACACCCAGTAAAGAATCCAACGGTGCTGGAGGGGTAACCGATAATAGATCTGTAAAACATGGAAGCCCAGTCAGTGCTATTAAAGATTGCTGCAGAAATTTTCCTGCTACATACAGCATTACAGTAATTTGATGACAAGCCTTCTTAGTAAGGAGTCTAGTCAGTGAAAGAACACGCTGCAACGGTTCTTAAATATTGCATTACGATTTTTGGCAACATGAAATGAGGGAGGATGGAGACAGAGCAGCTCAGTTCACGCATCTGGCAAGCAGCTTATCAGGAAGCATTATGTACCCAAAGCAGAACTGCTCCAGCTGCATATTCAGCCAGGCTGCTGTCTTTGGGATGCACCGTGAGTGTCCCCACATCCTTCATCTTCCATTGCTCTGATCAGGCTACAGAGCCTGACCTACCACGTGCTTGTTGGCAAGCTGCCTGGACACAAGCCCTTCTATTAACCTACCACAGGAGCAGTAGGTAGCCTGCAGCCCATGGAGGTAAAAGGGACAAGCAAGCCCTGCCTGGCTGCAGCACCAGCTGGAGCAGCTCTCCTGCACTGCGGGAGGTTCAGGGCAGGAACATGTACTCAGTGGACGGGCTTCATATTAACTGGGTTAAGCCAAGCGTGTGTCAACCGCTCTCTTGAAGTATTCATGGGTTATGCTTGTGTTACATAAAAAGCATAAGAAACTGCTCTTTGAGAAACTGGTACTGTATGTGGATTGCAACCACACTCCTCCCCTCTGACAGCCAGTGACAGTGTGCACTAAAGCACAAGGCACTAAAGCAGCCCCATGCACACTCACACCAGGCTGGCCAAACCAGCTGGGCTAGCAGTGAAGTCCTCCAGAAGCACCACACAGAAATTGGTTTCATGAGGCTGTGTGCTTTGATCCACTGCTAGAGAATCATATCAAACCAGGAGCCAACCTCCTCCCAAAGCAGGACCAGCTCTGAGAACAGACCATGCTGCTCTGAGCTTTATCCAGTCAGGTCTTGAAAGCCTCCAAGGATGATGGCAGAGCAGCTTTTCCAGGCCCTCATTTCACTGCTTGGCTGTCCTCACTGCAAGAAAAGCCTTCTTACTATCCTATTAAACCATCATGCTTCAATTTACACCCACTGCCTCATCATCCTGCCACACGATGAAACACCCTGCCTCTGTTCTTGATAATCCATGTAGGTACAGGGGGGTCACCCTTAGTCCCCCTAAGCCACCTCTTCTCCAAGTGGAGCAGGTCTAGTTGCCTCAGGCTGTGCTTCAGCCCCTGAGCAGCTTTCCAATGACTGTGCTCTGTTGGTCGATCTCTCTCCTACACTAAGAAGAGGAACCAAGATTGGACATGACCTATCAATGCTGTCTAACAAGTGCTGAGTAGAACACTTTCCTCAGCCTACTGGTTCTGCTCGTTGCTACAGCCTGGGATGCTTTAGGCCTCCTCTACCCCAGGGGCACATGCTGCAGGCTCACGTTCAGCCTGCTGCCCACAGACCCACCGTGTTCCTCTGTCCTCAACATGGGTGTCAGCCAGGCCTTCCCTCAGCAGGAGGGCAGCCCTGATGTGTATGGCATGCTGCTGCCCGCCATCTTCTCTCCATCTCTCCACAAAGCACTGCTGTAGCCGTGCTCCCTAGAGAGCAAACTGCTATAAATAATTAAGTTACATGTTCAGACAAGCACTACACTGCATTGTTAGTTTTAAGAGGATATTTGTTCAAATTTTTATTTTTTTAACTCATTGAAAGCTCGTGGGAGCAATTGCCCCATCATTCAAAAAAACTAATAAGGTTCAAATTATGCTTCAGAGCTTTTTCTCTTATCTTGATTTATGACTGTGCCTGGACAAGTCACCCATAGAAAGTAGTAAATCTGTTCTGCTGTTTCTATTATAAATCTAGTATGTTCAAGTTTTATTTCCTATCACATCTGAACTGCTACTTCATGAAAGTAGTTAATGCTATCGATAAGGAGCCTCATATCAGCCCCAGCAGGCACAGGCCAAGCAAAAAACCAAACGAAACAAACAAAAAGCCAACAAACAAGGGCAGAAGCAGAATAGATTTTCTGTTATTCTCAAACTGACAATAAACCGGGTAATTCAATGATAAATTGGTACCATATGCATCCCCTCCAGCACAATCCTTTTTAATTTTTTTGTGGATGCTGAAGGAACAACATCTAATTATGATTTAAAAGAGTTTAACATATTTAGAATTACATAGTAAAGATCAGATCTTGATTTTTTTTGTTAAGGGAGAAAAAAGAAACTGTTTTACAACATCAATAATTGCAATAAGCCAGATAAAACTGATGTGTGGCTTAGCGTGCTGCTATTAACCTCAGGAGAAAGCTAATGCTACCAGGCACTTACATTCAATGGTGCTTCACTCGAGGGCCCTGCAGCCTTCTACCTCTCTCAGGCACCACAAGCTCTCCCCCATTACTCCTGCAGCCTTGAGTTCTTTGTCCACCACCTCTGCTGTACCAGAACAGCCAGTGACATTGAAGGGAAGAGAAAACAACTCGATTCCCTGTACAAAGGCGTACCCTGCAACATCTTATTCCTTGTTATATATGTTTAATTTTCTTACATCACCTCAAACGATACAGCAAAGTTACAGCCACTAGCACACTCAGTTCTGCTGCTCTATCTTGTCTCTTTGTATTCCCTCTGTGTTGGCAGAACATGAGACTCCAAAGTGGACAAAGAAATGCTGCCTCTTGCATTCTGCTGGTGCTCTGGTTGCACATGCCCCAGCTCCCACCAGCTGCGTAACAAAACCCAGCACCCCTTACTGCCCAAACGCTTCGGGGCTCTCAAACATATCCAGCCAGAGCCAACACCACTCCATAGAGACACTTCTGTGTTAGTACAGAGTGCAGTCAATAACGGAGACGTTTCTCCTGAAGACTCACAGCAAGGGACCTGCACTAGCCCCCTTGGGCCTTGACAGCTCCTGGAATCAGCACGTGGCATGCACACTTGGCTGTAGTGCTGCTCCCCTTAAGAGCATTCAGGTATGTTTGAAGCAGCAGGTACAGGTGTATGCACAAGGAAGAGCATATGTGTAAGAGCTGTGCAATATCTCAGACTTGCTGTAGGACAAAATCCAGGTGAACTTTATGACTAGAATTACTAGGGCTTCACATCAAAGACTCAGAGCCATATGGACCATTACACACTACGTTTTGGCCCAGGGAAACCTCCCTTCGGCCCCAGGCGTGCCAGTGGGTGGCTGCGAATCACAAGGCCACAGCAGCGGCACCCCAGGAACAAGCACGGAGACAGACAAAGGGTCACCCCAAAACCTGCCAGCAGGGAGGCAAGCAGCCAGCGCAGCAGTCCTGCAGCCCGGAGGTGGGCAAGTTGCTTGACTTCCTACTCCGCTCCTCGAGGACGTGGATGGGTGGCACTTCGCTGCCCGCCAGACCACCTCACAGGTGTGCAGAACGCATCGAGCCCTGAGACCACCCGAGCCGGGCTGAGGAGCTGCACCCGCTGAGCACGCGGGGCCCACGCAGGGGCTGCAGGCACGCGGTCCAAGCGCAGGGGAGCGGTTCCCCGGGCGGCGGCCGGGTGAGGCCCTCCGGCACCTGTGGCACCGCCCGCAGCCCAGCACGCCACGAAGGTGGGTTCGGGGCCGAACGGGGCGGCGGCGGCGCCGCCACACACCCACACCGCTTCGCGATGACCCACGCGAAGGACGCGGCTCCGCCGCCGGGAGCCCACGCGGCCGCGAAGGGCCGAGATGAGTCATGGCTCGCAGCGGGGCGGCCCGGCGCTGACCACGGCCGCACTCCGGGCACCTGCGGGCCGGAGCAGCCCCGCGGTGCTGCCTCAGCACGGACGGGCGGTTCCCACCGCGCCCCGGCAGGGCTCGGGCACCCGCACCGTACCGCGACCGCACCGTACCGTACCTCCTTCCTGCGGCTGGGCGCGCCCGGGCGGGTGAGCAGCGCCGTCTCCTCGCAGACTACGGCCGCGTCCTCCACGAAGACGCAGTCGGGGAGGCTCTCGTCAGCCGGCAGCTCCAGCACCTGCAGCCCCAGCTTGCCCCGTAGCACGCCCACGTACAGCTGATGCTCCCGCTCCGCGCGAGCGAAGTCCACCTCGGGGCCCGCCGTGCTGCGCAACGCCTGCCGGCACAGCGACTCGGGCAGCGCCCGCACCACGGCGTGCGTACAGCGCCCGAAGGCGGCGGGGCCGCCGCCCAGCCCGGCCATGCTGCGCGGGGACGCGGGAGGATCCGAGCGACCCGGCTCCGCGCGGCTGCCGCCACCGCCGGCCCCGGCAGCTGATAAAGCGCCGCCCGCGGCCCGGCCGCGCCCCATTGGCTCCCCACCAGGCACATTTCCATGGGGCCGCCGCCAAGCGCGCTCCCATTGGCTGGCGAAGGCGGCCGGACCGCGCCATTGGCCGCCCCCCGCGGGGCGCCGCTTACCTGGGCGGCGGGCGGCGGCGCCGGGTCCCTCGCAGCCCTGGGGGGTCGCTCCCGGGTGCGCTCGGCGGGCCGCTGGGGCTCGGTCGGAGCTGAAGCTCGGTCCCGGGCGTCGTCTCCGGGCGGGGCGCTGGGGCTGCTCCGGTTCCCCAGCGTTGGGGCTTAGGGCGTCACCGCATCGACGGGCGGGCATCGACTTTCGAAGGCTCTGCGTGTCTCGTGACACCACCTGCGCGGGTGCCTCGCTGGGGCCGGGAGGCGAGGGCAGCGGGCGGCACCACACAGTTTGCCGTACGGACCTGGGGCTGCTCTCCCACTGTAGAAGACAGCCTCAGAGCTGTAACCACCTGCGCTCATCGGCCCCTTGGCCAACGCTGTGGGCAGCTCCCGGCATGTGGGAGGCGGTGGGAGAGAGCTCCAGCTGTCCCAGAAGCGGGATGTAGTCATTCTGGTTATCAGCCTGAAGGCCACGATGTTTTTTTCCTTAATGTTCCTGTCAGAGGCAAAGCCCTCGCTTTGTTTCAAAGAGTTCTAGCAGTTACTTGGGCGTAAGGTCATTTCTGTAACACTATCTCCCAGTCTAACTGCACAATGATCTCCATAACCACGTAATCACATCCCCAAATTCAGACACTTGCATCTCCCCATGCTTCTGCACCCGAGCCTGGCGTGGGCAGTGTGGCATGGCCGCCAGCCCCATGGCGCCCACCCGCAGCGGCCTGCTCCTCTGGGGCCAGTGGCTTGTCCCTAACTGCACATGGAATACCTCCCATGAAGGAAGGCACTTCTAAATGCAGTCTGGAACAAATGAGCACAGCCAATTCTAAATGACCCTCTGTGCTTCTACAGAACCGTTTCCCAAGCGAGCTTGTCACATTCTTTCATTCCTTTAAGGTACTGAAGTTTCTACCTCTGCAGGGCAAACTGGCTAGTAGGGACACCACCATCTTGCTCCATCTTGCGCTGGGGACTGAGACAATACGGGTTTCCCATCTCTCCTCCTACAAGAAACCCTTACCTCCTCCCAGGTGATTTTCCCTGTGCCTCTGCCTGATTCAAGGCTGCCATGGCTGAGGGCAGTCCTCACCTGACCCTCCACAACTCTGGCTCCGCATGGAAGCAACTTTGGCTTTCCACCAGACCTCACTCCGTGGGAGATGTCCCCAGCACCAGCTCTGGTGATGAGGACAGTGCCGCTGCCCTCCCAGGTGCCTCAGCGATCAATCCTCACCAGAGCAGATGGGAAGAGAGGAATATGGGCATTCCTTCCAGCCATTTTTACCGGCAGGTGTCCCCCGGTCACAGAGGGGCACCTTAGAGAAGATTGCCCACACACAGCTCCATGCTCCCCTTCGGTGCTCAGACAAAAGCCAGGCAAGCTGCCTCAGCCGTGCTTCTGTGGACACAGGCACGTGTTCGGAGTTTTGGGATACAATTAATGAAGAGCATGAAGGAAATATCAGAGTGTGCTTCTAAAACGGCAGCTGTCTTGATGTTCATCTGCATTTCTCACACGTTCTCCACACGCCCCGTAACGGCTGCCTTAATGTAGCGTGCTGAGGCGCAGTTGTTTGAATAACGGTGATTCACTGAATAATGTGCAAATATTATTCGCTTTAAACAAATGGGCAGGCAATTGGACTGCCATCATTTTGGACGCTTGAAATTCTCGAGAAACAGCTACAGATGGTATTATACCGCCTCTGGTATATAGCATTCAGTAGCTTGTGGAGTGTAACGTGCAGTTCTTCCACAGCCACCAGAGCCTACTTTTACCCATTACAGACCTGGGATGTGGCCATTGGCAGTCTTTGGTTTGTTTCTTTGTTAGCATGGCTTTTAGGCAGAAGAGGAAGTGCTACTATCTTTCTGCAGTTTAAAAACATGCTAGGGTACCTCCTTGAGAAAGTGCTGAAAATGGTTGTTCTTGCAGCCATTGAATTGAAAAGTTCTACTCAGCACAGAGTTTTTGACTTTCATAAATACCTTGTAAGTACATGTGCTCCAAGTTTTAAGTCTTTACAGAAATATGCCATGCAGTCACCTGATGCACATATTGAATGACACAGCCTCAGGTTGTGCCAGGGGAGGTTTAGGTGGGATGCTGGGAAGAAGGTCCTCATGGAGAGGTGGTGAGACCTTGGTATGGGCTGTGCAGGAGGCTGGGAGCCCCCTTCCACAGAAGTACTGAAGAGCAGCATGGATGAGGCATTTAAAGACATGACTTAGTGGTGGACTTGTAGTGTTTAGTGGAGAGTTGGACCTAATGATCTTGGAGGTCTTTCCCAACCTAAATGATTCTGCACTTCTATGACAGGGCAACATGGTTTGCCCTGGAGGCACTGCCACTGACTGGATCTCAGGTGGCCCATGGAAGCTGGCCAAGGACCACCTCTAGCATCTCCTGCACACCCTGCCATGGGAGATAGGGCCAGAGGAAGGGGAAATGTCGTATGGACAGAGGCATGCAAGGAACATTATGTACTTTGGAAATACACAACGCTATCTATTTAGAGCACGGTTACAGAAAGAATTACTACAGTAAAAAATCCCGTCTAGTTTCACAGATTTATAAAAAGGTGCACTGTACATACAAATGAAGAACTGTTTGCTGATCGGGATTGTTCTGTTACTTCTGTTGAATAGAAAGGCGTCATTAGCAATCTAGGAACAAATGCAGCCAGAGGAAAATTGTGTGTATTTATGATAAGATTAACAAAATATCAGTTTACTCACAATTAGCATTATGCAATAAAATGTGTTCACACAATCCTGCAAGAGTTATTTTAAAATTCATCATATGCAATAATACAAAATGGCTCAGCTTCAGTCATCTACATAGTATTTCTTGTCTACCTTGCTATATATCCAGCATGCTCCCAGTTACTTTGTCCTGCCAGAGCGACTGCTGTAACAGAGCAAAGCTGCCTCCCAGCAAGAAAAAAGCTGTGTCGCTGTGTGGTATTCATGCAGAATGATGGAAACGGTTCTCATATCAGAAGGTATAATGCAGACCACTCAAGCAGTATCATAGAAAGCTGTATGTGGAAGAACACTTTATACAGAAAATACAGGAAAGAATGCAAATCTGTTTTATTCTTTTTGACTGACACTACACAGAGTCGTCTGCTGGCAGTGACAGTGACAAGAAAATTGCTTTGCAAAATGCATTTGCAGAGGCATATGTGAATAGTGCATTCACTTTCAGGAGAATGCAGCAGACACTGAAAGGGAAGATCTGGCTTAAAATGCACGACAGAGAAGTCATCAATAAACAGTGAAATTCATCCATTTGATGAAATCGCCAACAGCATATTGATATGATTTTTTTTTTTTCACAGCCATGACTTGAGAACAATCTGCAGCTTTGTACAAAGTTGCTGCGAAGACTCAAGGAATAATTTGTCCTCCTTATCCACCAGGTTGAAGACAAGCATGAAACTTAGATTATTGCAATGAAAAGTAGAGAAAACATCCCAACAGCGGGGAGCCGAAGGAAAGGTTGCTGGGAACAACAGGCAGCCCCACACCAGGTGTTTTATGTAGTTTAAAAGACTGTCTGTCAGGAGCGGAGAGCTGGAGCTGGGGATGGATAAGGGAAGGTCTCTTCCAGCCCTCTGGTTCTATTATCATTGTTACACTGGAAATAACTGATGATTTTAGTGAAATCAGCTCTGTAATGATGATTCTGAAGTCTCCTAATGTCTAGCAAATGCACAAGCCCCTAGTACAATTCTAGGTCACAGCTGGCCACTACTGTTGAACAGCCTAAGGACAAGGATAAGAGAATTTAGATCACTGCTGAGCACAAACGTACACCACGCAGCCGATTGCTCGGACATGGTACAAGGCTGCCACCTTGAACATCACTTCTGATTGCTTGCAGATGCAGGAACAGCACCTCTGGCCCTAAAGCCTTACTGAACATGTCTCACACCATAATGAAACGCTACCTGAAACTTGAGGCATTGAAGACCATGGGCAAGAAGGCCACCAAGCACCCAGCACTTCTCTCTGTGGTAGCTGAATCTGTACCAGGCAGATGAAGAGACACTGAGTTTCACATTTTTAAAGGAGCAGAAATTAAAGAGATTCTTCATCTCAATACAAGACTGAGCAAGTACTCCATAGCCAAACGCCACTGTAACAGAAGCAGACACTTTGCAGGAAAATCTCCCATTATGATCAATGGGTCTTTCATTCTGATGGTAAGGGTACAGGATTGGGTCTTGCTCACATCCATTAAAGAGAAAACCTTATTTTAATCCTGCTTTAGACATATGAAAAGTGACTCAAGCTCCTCACCTAGTTAATTGACAGTAACGTTCAATTTCTGCTCTGTAATACAAAATAACACTGTGACTCTATTGAACAGTATTTTTACTAAATAAGTGGTTGGGTTCCTCATTTAGAGGAGGTAAAGATCAGAAATATATACAACATGTCACCTCACTTAACTTTACCCTGTTGTATGAAGCATGGACAGGCTCCAGAGCACTTTGCATTTCCCAAATGCTGGACATCCTTAGCTTGGCATGTAACAGGCTGCTCTTGGGTGACCAGTCCTTTCTGGATGGTGTAAATCAGCAGTGCATCTGCCAGGGCACACAGAAATCCTTTCGGGGAGCAGCATTTTCCCTTGCCTGAGCTGAACCCAAGCTATCTCACAGAGTCTAACAAGGGTCAGATTAATTCTATATCTAGCTGGTCCACAGCATTTGTTTTGTCTGATATGGGATAAAGCACTGGGCCTCAGCTGGCATTCTGCATACTCCAGAGAAGGAGGAATTTCCCTGAGCTGACAGCTAGGCAGTTGTTGGGAGACAATACTGTCAAAGGGTGATTCTTTAAAAGTCAGCTTTGGCAGCATTGTTGCCATGACTTATGGCTCCAGGGAGCCTGGGCAGAAGTCAGAGGCTCAGGGCATTCTTGGCATTTATCAACTTCCCACATGTTTTGTTACAATAGGTTGCACTGCTACCAATAGGATCAGCTTTTGCATTTACTTGGCTGAGCAAACAGATCATTTGAGGGAGAGCTACAGAGTTCTGATGATTTCCATGCTGCGCTCATGTCTCCTTACCTGCACCATGCCTTATGTGCACCTCTGCCATTCTCTCTCTGAAGGGGAAGAATCTCTTGTTCAATTAAACAAAAAAGAAATAGCCTGGGTTAGGTACTTCTGACAATCAGGACTAAAAAGTGAGACTGGTAATCTGTGGGAATTTGTGCTGAATTACAGTATCTGACATCCCTGTTACAGAAAAGAACAGCACCATTTGTTTCCCTGAAGGATATACTTCCCAGCAACACGCCACAAATACTATGCCACCCACAAGAGAAAGAGGAGATAGTTAGAGTAAGTGCTTTGTAATTTGCTCTTATTGTGGCTGCCTTGGGAAAATCAGCCAGTAAGACTTTTTCCTGGTATTGGACAGCATTTTTAATCAAGTATGCTGTTTTATCAGCTTGGCAAGGAAATACCGGCAGTACAAACAGGGATGGCTCATGCCATTTGCACTTATGCAGCTGTTTTCCAATGGGTCTCAAGAATGTGAAGCTGGCTGCTGTGAGGTGGTGCAGAGGTACTGCCCAGGCAGTGCTGCAGGTGCCCCTGCAGACAAGGAAGGGCACAAAGGCTCCTGGAGGTATGGGTGGGAGGTACTCTTTGGAAAGTCACAGCTGCTGAAACAAGGAGGCACTGATAT
Organism: Gallus gallus; assembly: GCF_016699485.2. Taxonomy (NCBI): domain Eukaryota; kingdom Metazoa; phylum Chordata; class Aves; order Galliformes; family Phasianidae; genus Gallus; species Gallus gallus. The sequence continues at coordinate 15,955,237 of NC_052539.1, read as the reverse complement.
GGCAAGGATGATGAATATGCTGTGTTTTCTATCCTCCAGTCCTCCGTCAAAAATATACCTTTAATCTCTAAAAAAACAAGAGACTAAAAGTGCTGACTGATACAGGTTAATATTTTCTAAAAGGCCCAAACCCTTTGCAAAATAGCATGAGTTGCTTTTTAATGTTTATCCTAGGCCTCCATTTTCCCTTTTCTAGGGGCAGCACCCTGCAGGTGTGGCAAGCTGTCCTTTCCTTTCATTGCCTGAAAAGCCCTCATGACCTCAGCAGTGAGATGCAGTGACATTTGGCTGTAGCATTTCTTGCATTTCTTAGTTTGCATTTCCCATTCTTTCCAGTAGCCAGCTCCCTGAGAACAAATTTTCAGCCATTCTTATCACTCAAACATTTTTTTTACCTTGGCTTGCAAATGCTGGGTACATTTTTTGTGTTAATTTGGTCAATAACCTGCAAATGAAACTAAGAAACTGTGTATTCACGTGAAAACAGTAAACGAATCAGCTTCTTTATTCTTGGAAAGAAAATATGGAGATATAAATATACACACATACACATATAGGTTATATATAGCTGTATGTACTCACACGAGTCAACAACTTCGTGGTTTCTCTTACATGCTTACAAAGGGCAAGCCAGCTACTTTGGCACTAAGATCAGTGTTAGAGACAGGTTAATACATCACAGATTGAACTAAGAAAGTAAAAGATTACCAATGTACTTTTTTTTTTTTTTTTAGAATTTATTAATATGCTGTCCTAGGTGTCGGAGCTAAGCTATAAAACATGAAAAGATGCAATGATTAGCTTCAGTATGGATGTATCCAGGCTCGGGGCAATAACTATTGCTGTAATCCATCACAGAATAGACATAAAAGAATCTTTTCTTCTTCAAAGGGAAATATTCAATAGCTCTTTGCCCCTCCGTACCAAAGTAATGCGTGGTGCTTCCATAGAAAGCAGGTAGTAAACAAGGGAGCAACACTGGTAGGAAGGCTTAATGAGATACCAGGTGATCAGCTTGTTCCATTTTAAATTATGCTGTTCCTCATCACTTAATGGGGAGGTTTGTGGATACTTCTGTTTCACCAGATGAAAAAGAATGGAGAAATGGAAGATGCAGTTCAGAAGGAACGTAACTGCTTCCCACAATCTTTCCTGACAAGCAGTGCCACTACACACGGCTGGGTCTGGAGGCAGCACAGGGATCACTTCAGCAGACAAACTGACAGAGCAGCAGGAGATGAGGCAGCCTCGATTTGATTTGGAGGAAATGCTGAGCTGAAGCATATACTAAACTTCAAGATCTGCTTTCCAAATGTCAGTGACTGTACCGGAACTCATCTCAGTGAATTTAGCAGTAGGAACATTTCTCCCTATGCACATCACTTGAATAGATGCAATCTGCTCACTTGTCCTGCAAGCAGAGCTTGTGCTGAAGTTCTATAATCAGAATACCGCCGAGTAAACTCAGTAGCATCAGTGACTTTTTCATATCACTCTTCACCTCCCTCTTCAGATTACTTATAAATGTGTCGGACGGCACAAAACCCAGTAGGATTCCTGAGAAGTACGTCAGCCCTCATGTCCGCTGAGAAAAGGTTGCTATTAGTTCCTCCTTGCAGGCCACGAAGCTCCCAGCACAGCCCTATACGCTGGCTGCAAATCTGCAGAGCGTGAGCCTGGAGCCCACAGGCACCAGCACAGCCTTTGCAGCAGGGCTCTTGGTTGATTGCCTCCTATCTTGTACAGACGCATGCGGCAACCCCACCTATTTGAAAATCTCTGTGCCTCTTACTGATCTTCATGGAGATGGTTTTGCAGGGTCTAAATGATCCTGAAGGTTGGCACAACTCAAACCGAAACTTTGCATCTCATTCCAAACACAAAGAACAAGAAGGTGGAACAAACAGAATTACTGCTGTTAAAAGACAAAAACAAATCAACCAGCAACCTTCTGCTGATAATGTAAATCTTCCTATCCTTTCACTCGTTAGTGGGAATTCTACCAAAAGAACAACTACTTTGGTTTAGTCCTATGGAAGTCATACATCTACTCAAGCCCATGGTCCTATGTCCAGTGACACCAGTAAAAGGGCTCATTCACCCTTTCTTAGTTATGTCATGAAACTGATGGTTGCCACACTTTCTTTCCCCCAGATCCTGAAGACTTCTGATGACATGTAAATGACCATTTGCAAATATTCCGTACTGATGCTTCCATACTGCAGGCATATAAACGTTGCCAGCCACATTATTTAAAAAGGAGGAATGTTGTCTTAATAAACTGCTGCAAGAAATCAGTTCACATACTGATTATGCCAATAGCTTCGCTGGCCCAGTACATTCAGCTCTGTTTGAAAAGTTGTGAAATGGAGAGGACCACTTATGCCTTTCATAACACAACTGCAAAGGCAAAATCAGCTCTGAAAGCAGATAGTTCTCGTATTGATTTCCCTGAAAGCAGTGACAGAAACGCGTACTTCATCTGTTTTGCCAGTTCTGCTCCTGACTGCTATAAATACATACGGGCTGGTACTGCAAAATTGCTCATGTTCAGGATCAGAGAAGCAATACCATATGGTAACAAACTCAGTAAACGGGAATGGAAGAAATTCTATCGTGCGTCTAAATAAAAGAAAATTATTTAATGATGATGGTCACAGTTTCACAGGATATACAGACCTAAGGTGTAATTATCTGCTCACTTTAACAGATAAAGTAATGGAGGAATGGAACTGTATAAAGCAATTTTAAACAACTTTGAATGGCAGAGGGAAAGGCAATTCTTCTTTCATTTTTTACAGGAAAAAGACGTATTTTTTTTTAATTAACCAATTATTTCAGGCATTTACACTTCTGGGTTCTCTTCTTTCAAGACCTGACTGTCAAAGGCCTGGGGAAGCACCTCAGTGCCTGAAGTACCCAAAGTAGGACACACCACGCCGTGAGTCATTTCCCTGCACCTCACTAGGAACAGCAAAGATGACAAGACAGAGTCATGTGGGAAGTATTTTGTTACAAACGGTAGAACTACTTTGTATATGAAGTGAGACTATAATCCACTACCAAATAACAAAGGAGATATCAATAGCTGTTATATTTTAACAGCTGTCTGAGGTACCAGATTACTTCTCCTGTGCATGCTGTCATCTCCTGATTAGAAAGGGAGATATATATACATGAAAGTAAAGCAGCAGTGACATCATGATTTAAAAATAATAGAACAAGATGAAATTCAAGATCTAACTAACCAACGGAAAATGCACCATTTTCTCATTTTAAAATAGGCGAGCACAGATCTAAAACTTGCCTTCTTTTTTGTTGTCATTGCTTTTAATCTCCATTATCTTGTCCACATTTAAATTTACTTTTCACTACAGACTATTTTAATGGGATTAGTCCTTAGAGACAAACAGATATAAATCACTGTGTCCAGGAGGGCCTGTTTCAATTTGGAAGTTGTTGAATTAAAGCATTCCTAAATGAAGACAAACAAAAAGGTAATAGTCAATGCCTGTACTAACCCAAGTTAGGCATTTCTTTCCTGTCAAGTCAGAAAAGAGCTTTAAAGTATCAAACATTAGACAAGATTGCTTTTCGATGACTACTTTTTAGACGTTACTCAAACACTACTTCCATTTTAATTTATGTCATCATTTAACTTTGGCACCCCTCCTCAATGCTTTCATATCTGCAGGGCAGTTCCACCTTATCCTTGCTGTCAGTGCAGAGTTGTTCCAGAAAAGTCACTCCAGATGAAAATGTTGGCAAAAGGAGAACCACTGCCAGATGTGTTTATGTTTCTTCCCATTTGGTGTACAAATAATTTTGCTAGAATTGGGTACATCCAACAACTTTTACCACTGACCATGATTTCATACAGTTCTTATTGTATAGCTCACAAGTCCCCTGGGGAGCTATATGATGGATTTCCCTATAAATTGTATCTGCTGAGTGTGTAGCATTGTACTCATTATCAATTCCTCAACAGAAGGAAATTCATTATTCTAACCTTTTTAATTTCAGAAGGCCATACACACACCTACTCTGCTCCAATCTCCATTACAGGTATAATGTTGGATTAGTTGTCTAAAGCTGTTTGCACATAACGATGCTATTTGCATACTGAAATGTAAACGACAGCAAGTCTATATTGCTGATAGCTTTGCAAAGGTAATTCCACCTCCTACTCTCTCTTCTCCACCTTTTCCTGCAACACACCCCCTATTTTTTTTTTTTCCAAATTAAATTATTTCATTCTGTGCCTTGCATATGAGTTCTCATTTCTCATGTCTCTCTTTCAAGATCATGAGCTGCACCAGCTGTGCTCCCCTGGAACAAAGAAACTGCCAACTACAGGGCAAAAATGTGGTGTTTAGCCCATGAAATTTGGGAGTCACCCGCAGAAGAGATCACGTTGACCATGGACATTTGTGTCTTCAATGGAAAATATAAAATCCACTTTGATCCAATCCTCTGCTCAGAAACACCACATTTATAAACAAACATGCATTGTACAAAATAAACATTGCCTTGCTCCTGCTCACAGGGGAGAGAAGGATCTTTCTGTGCTCATTTTTGAGTGGCAACTGGACACTGCGGCAGTGAGATGCTCTGTATAAGGACCTAGAGGTGTGGAGATTCTCCCAGACGAACAGCACATTGTGCACTGACAGTGCAATAAATGAGGCAGTTTTTATAGCTAACTCCTTGCAATTCTGGCCACATATTCAGCTGAAGCCCCACCTGAAATCTGCGGGTGAAAGCAGCACTAGCTTGCACACAGCTGTGACAGAGAATGAAGATACATATCAGATTGATGAGCACTAAGAAGTAAATTGTGTGCCCAGATGGAAATCAATAGCTCTCTTCATTCTCTGGCAAGCTGCGGAGCTCGGGATGGCAATTAAAGCTTACCCAGCTGCCAAGTGTCCTAATTACACACACAAGAAACCTCACATTTCTCCTTCTACCTGAAGCATCCCTTGCACCACATTCATTAACTCCATTACAGTCAGGACTGCTGCTGTCACTAGCAATGATGTACTTTTTTTTTAAATCAAATAAATCCATGTTTATACCTGGCTCCACGTGTGGCCCAGTCACCACGGAGGATTCTTACAGGCCATTGGGGCATCCTCTTCCCTCTTCCTTTCCATTTTCACTGTTTTTCACCTCCCACTGAATTTTGCAACCCACCCACCACCCTGACCAGGTCAGTCTCCATACAGATCTGCTCTCTTGCTGCTCGTTCCTCAGCCACTTGTTTCTTTTATTGCACCAGGCTTCCCAGGATCAGCTCTGGCCATCACTCCCTGCTCAGGCTCTGCACTGTGAGCTGCAGCACAGCAGCATTTATAGACAGAGTGAGGAGCAGCACAGGCTGTGGTGGGGATAAAATGGTGCAGCAGCAGCCAGCCATGCAGGAAGCAGGTCATTAGCTCCTGCACTGCTGAGATCATCCAAAAATGGGCCAGGAGCTGCTTCATTCTGACATCAAGGACCTGCTTGATCCTCTTGGAAATGAAGCTCTGTCCTTTATGTGTTTTGTCACTACATTCATAGGGCCTTTATTTGCTGAGGCAGGTTTGGATTCTAATAGGAAAGAGCACATTCTACTTTTCTTGTAAGGACCAATACAACAGAAATTTCTTTATAATATCTTTACTTATCCTGGCACATTTTTGATGATGTATAAGTAACAGCAACTAACGGTAGTGCTTTGAGTAGTGCAAAGAGGTTCCAGGAACATCTCCTAATTGTCCTTGACCTTAAATGCATCATTTCTTTTTTTTTTTTTCCAGAAGCTTTCAATAATTCAGATCTGAAACTAATGCAATTAGTGAAGCTGTGCAAAGCTCACTGAAAAGCCACTAAAAGCTCAGGACTCTTATTTTATTGTGATGATTATCACTTTATTGTGAATTAAGTGGGAACACCCATTAAAGACCCACAGAGCCAAGAGCAAGGGCTCTAAAAGCCGAGAGCACTCCACTTAGCCTGGCAGCTCAACACTACAATGTCTAAGACATCGTGCTGTACAAATCACCTTGTGCTTGTGCAGAGTGGTTTGGTTATTGTTATTAATGCACAAAATTAGCTGAGCAGGGTTCAACTATGTTCACCGAAGAAAAGCTAAGGGAGAAAAGAAAGAGTGGGAGGGAGCCAGTCATTCCCCTTGAGCCACTCCAAATGACGTAAGAACGTCTGAGGAGAGGGATGGTTAAGAGCAGCATTACGAACATTAAAGAGTATTAACTTGGGTTCTGCCTTTTTTTGGTCCTTTTAATAGCATTTCTCTTCTCATTTATCCTCAGCCTCTGCTGCACTGCTCCGGAAGGGCAGGAAGGCCTCCGAGGCAGGTACAAAGGAATCTGCACTGCCAGACAAGCACAAGGGCTCCTTCCAGCTCATGAAAATTGTCTTCATTGTCAGAGAGAATAAATACTGAACAGTCAGAACCGGTCTTGATGCAAAAAAAAATAGTTAAAAATCTCACTTCATATAGAAGTATTTTAGCTTGAAAATAAATACCATATTCAGCCTCCTTTAATACAAACAATTAATATGCACATAAAGTGTTGCAAATAAAGCCTGAACGGAATTGTCCTTGAAGGAGAAAAAGACCATCTGTCCTTCATCAGCCAGGCACAAAGGGATGCCTGGCTATTTCCCAGAAGCTGCCAGTCACTGCTAGGTGTGGGATCATCTATCACAACAGGCAGCGTGCCGTCTCCCATGCTGGTGAATGCTGTGTAATTTGCAGCACTGTGAACACGGTTTGTAATTATATTTGATAGGGCCGTAGGACATAAATTACATAGTAGTTACACTGGGCTGCTGCCGCAAATTCTTGTCTGGTGTAAGATCCTGCAGGCTTTCTCTGGGGATAAGGAGGAAGAGGAGAAAAAGACTCTGAACTTCCGTAGAGATATTTTTTCACCCTAAAACTCCTTTTAAAAATAATATACGTTGAAAGCTTTTATTAATGTTCTTCTTATTGTTTTGCTGTTAATGGTGTTATCATTTCAACTTGGAGACATCCTGATAGGACTAGCAAGAGTAAAAGAAAGAACTACTTATTTATTAGGTCCAGGCCTTTACTGTCTGTCTAGGTGTGGCACAGCAAGACCAGTTCTAATTTCAGTGCTTTGTAAGCACATCTGTAAGGCAGCATTCTAGTTGGGAAACCAGATCCACAAACGCAATTCCTTATAGCCCACTACTGACGTTGGGTGCAATACACGGTCATACTCACTGACTGTCATGACAGATGCTCTCCAGGACAAACAGCAGGAAGGATCCCCTGCAGAGAACCGGAGTCCAAAGGAACAGACCATACTCACAGCACAGAAGTACACACTGTGTGGTTCCCCGGGGCGGACTGTCACTAAGGAATTGCAGCCTGAAAACGCTGCCCTGAGAGGCCATCCTCACACGCTGATCCCAGTGAAACACTGGAGGATTGAGGATTAGCAACTATTTAATTCATTTTGGCCTGGAAAGAATTTAAGAAGAATGAAAAGCTTGAATCAAAAGTTGAGTAAGCCTGAAGCTATCCTGACATGTTTGCGAACTGAATTCCCTCCCAACACTTTTCTATTATTTTAGTTCTTGGATCATCATTCTTTGCATGCTGGGACCAACAATGCCTTTTATTGTAGCCTGCCCCATTTTCATCCTGCACACAAAGGGAAAGCTCCCTTGGTGAATGCCATGGGCAAATACTGCTTTCTCAAAAAGTTACATGGGAGAAGTATGTTTCATCTTTTGTTTGCATACTGTAATCTTCAGCCTCACTGAGAGCAGGATGAGTCATTCATAAATATGGCCTTTGGACTTTAAAGGTCAGCTATGCTTTTTACAACAAAAACCTGTTACACAGAATCATCCTGGCAAACCCAAACATCAACTTGAATTAACATATCACAAATGAACTACCTTGATATACACTCCACCCAGAGAACACTACCATAGACTACAGCAAACCACGCCAAAACAGGAAAAAGTGACAAAAATAGAAGGTCTTGAAAAGGCCTATAGGAAAACCTGGGCTATTTTTCATGTTTGTTGCTCAGAGCAGGAGCTTACAGAAAAGTCTGCTGAGAATGTGTAGACCTTTGAAACAAGAGGCTTAGGAAAGATGCAGCAATATCCAGTGCACCTCATGCACAGGATCAGTTCAGAAACAGGAAGCCTGACACTGAAACCACAGGAGCCAGCTGTTAATAGGATAGTAACAGGAGACATAGAAGAAAGAAAAAGCTGTCTGCCAAGCATAATGAGATGTTCAAACTCCTCCAGGGGCTTACAGTATTTAAATGTAAATGAGCTTACTTCCCCCACCCCAGATTCAAAAATTGCTTAGAAGTCGTTGCGTTATTTTCTGTTGAGCCTTCATAACTTTTGAGCACCCAGGCCCTCGCTGTCTGACAAGGAGCCTGTATGCACGGTGCCTGCAAATGCATATGACTGCCTCATATTAAACCAATGGGTGTCTGTTCCAAAAAGAGTAGTGCCTTTGCAGCGGCTTAGACGCAGCCTCCTCCCTCCCTATTACCCACAGCGCAGCATGGACTACCACAGGGATCTGTGTCCTGCTGGGCTCACTGCCAGCATGGCAGGATCAGGAGCAGTGCTTGGTCTGCTGCGGGGTGGTGTGGTCTGCTCCCAGAGGACAAGCTCTATCTTCACCTTCCCCCAAAGCCCCTTCCCCATCCATCCCCACCAGCAGTGCCACCCCCCTCTTTCCATGTGAACATACAGTGATGTTGTACCTCCATCTTCTTCATCTCCTTACCTCTTCTGTCTGGCCCAAAGGCATCTAGTCCCTCATAATTCTCTACGACCTTACTGAGATGTTTGGGCTCATCTTGCCTTGACTCAGCTCCTCTGACAGCCCTAAAATTTTACTTCTGGAGTAATTCAACTCAGGGACCCCTCAAAACCAGAGCTCCTCAGGCTCTGTTGTCAAGTTTGGGCTTCTCTGAGTGATCCCAAAACTGGTGGGAGACACCCTAGGGCTGTCTGGCTTCAGGATCCATGTTTTGCCACCTGCAGACTTGCTCCTTGCTCTTCCTTCGCCAGTCCAGCCCTGGTTTCATCAGGCTGCAATACTGTACTTACATACACACTCCTGCTGCTCCTCTCAGGCTTTCCCAAGGCGATGTTTTCTCTTTCTTCTGCCATCACTCCACAAGGAAATGTTTTGTTAACTATACTCGGCTTACTGCATCTTTTCTTTTAAATCCCTCGTCAAGCTCAGTCTCACCAGACAGCTCACAACGCAAACAAAGTAATGTCTGGTTATTTGCAACAGCTTCTCAAGAAGTTATGTCACACTGCAATAGAACTTCACCATTCTCTCATGTGCTTGCAGCCAAAACTGGGCTGTTGAGAGACCCAAGGAGGAGAAGGACACTGCCCCCCGCTGCCCTGCTAGTCTGGTGCATGATGACCCATCCAGAGCAGCACCCGGACCTCCACATGGCTGTCCCACTGTGTCCTCAGTTCCGTTGGAACTCACTTGAATTTGGTTTGTTAACACCTCTGGCCAAGAAACTTGGGCTGTCAGCAGTGAGAGAATTCCCTGGAAGCACCCAGCAAATCTCTGGGCACCAAGGAGGAGTCCAGTTCTATTTCCAAATAGTATGAAACTGAACAGAATTTGCAGTATTTGTTTCTACTAGTTGATAAATGTTGGCTCATGTGGATTAGGAACTGCACCATTCTTATGCCCAGTTTATTCCACACTGCAGTTAGCAATGCGTAACTTAAAGAGCCAAAGCTAAAAGGCTTCCCATGAATGTCTATAGACAGAAAAAGAAACAAGAAATGTCATGTATTTTAAAATATTCATGCCACTGGATTTCCATTGCATAGATCTAGGTACTGAAACGCCTCGTGCCAATTTCTACATCCCAAAACGCACCTCGGCTATTTCTGTGGCTTCTGCATTTAAGAGCTGGTCCAAGTTTGCTTTTGTAGCCTCTGTAAGCTATAAAAAAGTCCACCCCTAGTGAAATACGTATTTAATTTGTATTTAACATCACTTTGGAAACTGGTTTATTTTATACAGAAGAGCGCAAAGGCTTACAGCTGACATTTTCCTAAGGTTCAAATTGTACTACAATGAGATAAGATCTTACTTTAGCTCCCTTACGAGGATTTCTGTTGGTAAGTGGTCGTAATACAATATTTTATTTGTGATTAATGTCTTTAAAAACAGAAGGTATCAGAGATAGCAATGCCAGAGTCTACTTTCCACTTGGGTACCAGAGCAGTAGGAAAGGGCAGTAGGGAAGGGCGCGAGACAGGGCAGAGGGAGTGCTCCAGGCCCACCCCAATCGCACCATGGGCAGCTCTGGGTGGAGTGACTGTAAGACTTGCACTGCCTCCTAATGAGGAGGGAGCATTCCAAACAGGCAAAAAAAGAGCTGAAAACAGGTAGCAACACCTGGATACGTATAACATTTATAAAAGCATGCTGTACAGGTACCGATACTGCTCATAGACACTATAAAGGCAATCTGACCCAGACTAGGATTCCTACGAAGGAGCAGCTGTACCTCTGTACTTTAATCCAAGTAAGAAAAACTCAGATTTGGGAACTCAACTAGTTGCATGTGCATTTATCTTCAAGCCCATGCTGAAATCCCATGAAAGACAATATGGCTTTAAACACACACTTGAAGAATTTCCTGCCCTGGGAAGGAAGCTCTCCTTGTCCCAGCATTGTCCATCTGTCTGAACACTGTTTGGATTGGAAGGATTCACCTTTCTCAGAAGTATCTGATGAATAAAGGCAAGTGACGAGTTGGAACAGAAATCTTATACTGCTTGTCAATTCTTCTAACATGCAAAGCAAATGCAGTAGCCCAAGGATGTGTTATTCCTCACAGAGGAAAACTGAGCTTAGGGACTGTGGGTCACTTTCCTGCCATGATGCCATGCCGCCGGGTGTGGGCACACCCCAGGGTGTAAATCAAGGGAGACTTCACCAGGAAGAACTTACAAGGAAGGGGAGGATAAAATAACAGGCAGAAGAGAAAATATGGGACAGGGTGGGGCGGTGTGGGTGTTTCGGATGCCAGTTAGAGAAGAGGATTAGGGATGTGTACCTTCTCAAATGTTAATATCTCTGCAAGAACCTGACCTGAAAGGCAGAGTTCAGCCTTACACTAATACGAGTTCTGTATGTCGAACTGCATTCAGGGAGAAGTAAAATCCATTTCTGCAACTGAGCTGGGGTCTTCAGTGTTTGGGCAGACCTCCTGGTGGCCATCCCACTGCTCAGCATGCACAAGTATAGGAGGGGATTTTTACATTTTTTAAAGTCAGATGTCAAAAGGACACCTTTTTTTTCTCTGAAATGGAAGAGCCCTTGTGCTGGAATAAAATAATTGAAAAACTGCTGAAACAAGAGACTAACAGTTAATCCTGCCCAAATGGTAGATCTAAATTCTCCCTGGAAAGGCTACTGCATGTGGGATTACATGCAGTGGTTAACCAAATATTCAAGGGACATCAGTAATTACCATAACATCCCACCACTTACTCTGTCAAATGCACAATTTATGCAACAAGCCCGCTATTTCAAAAGGAATTTGTTTACTTTAAAAATAGTTGGAAATACATTTCCAACCCACAGTTTTTCCCCCAGTACCTTCCTGTCCCCACCTCAAAAATGCCAGGAGAGCTCGGAGGTGTTTTGGACAAGCACCTTTCTGGGTCAGCTTTCTCTCAGTGCCATGGCTTTCAGGACACACAGCTGCTTTTCTTCCCATTCGTGTGGCAGAAGCACTGAGGCTGCTCCATTCCGGGTCACTCTTTCCCACCTCACCACCCGTCTCAGGGACAGCCATTGGCTCCAACACTGCATCAGAACACTGGAGAGGGTCACGAAGAAGCTGGCTGAACAGAGGCTGACCTTCACATTGCATTTCCTAAATGCTAAGATTTATCAAAAATACACATCTGTGATGGTGCTGTGATGGGATGAAGGGCAAGTTCACACTGCTCTTGGCTGCACTGCTCACGCTTCAAAGCCAGCTGTAGCCGTGACCCCAGTGAGCATCCTCTTCATCATTGCTCCAGGCCGGGCTGAGTCAGGACCCTAAAAATATAGTGGCCCCACTCCAGACCTGCCGTTTGATCTCCAGCCCTAATGCGCTGAGCAGCCAGCCCAGTGGCCTGCCCGGGCTTGTCTTAGCCCTGTCATTTCAGGGATGTGTCAAACTTAATCCAGAGCTCGCTCTTTAAACCTGATATACACGTGTTTTGGTTATTTGCTCCTCTCTCACCTACACCCTGGGAGCACCAGATGCCACGAGGGACAGGGGATCAGGGACTGCCTCGCGCCACCGCCCCTTCCCACAGCTTTGCTTTGCGCCCCATGGCTTGCAGCTGAGCCCACCTTCACACAGACTCACTGCTGGGCCTTACGAGGTTATTATTTAAAAAATCGTCTTGCAAAGGTCCCAGAACTGAAAGCTACACTTTGCTCATATTTTTCTTCCCTTAGCTGCATGCGCGCCAAAGGGCTATCGTCTTCCTTTCCGGCTGAAATAGAAATTCAGTAACGCATACTTTGGGAGCTCTGTCATTGAAGTAATCATTTAATAGTGACAAATAAGCCAGAGAATAAAACAAACAGATGGAAAATGGTCATCCCTATCCACGGACACCTGCTCTGAGATGCGGGCTGCGATGATCTATATGCACTTCAGAGACAAAATGACTTTACCACATGTTCGAGAGTATCTGCTCAGATCTTGGAACGAGTTACAGGGAAGACATAATTGGTATCAAAAATGGCATAAAATTAGCAGTCTAAAATGTACCTAGTTGTAGCTTTGAAAATAACAGATTATCTCATTCACAAAAAAGCTCATGAATTGTGAAACAAAATAAAGATAAAAATACTGCCTAAGGAAAACCGGCACAAACCATCCTACGGCTGAGTCATACATCATAGCTTCACCACTTGAAGCTGCACCAGAAGCTTCAAGGGCTTTTCCACACATGCACTGCTGAACCTGACTTTACTCAAAAGATTCTGAGTTTAGAAAACCAACATGCTCAGCACCTCCAAAATGCAGACAAACCTGACTGTGTGCTACGGAAGGCTTTAGGTGCAAGTGTTAAACCAGTAACTAGCATCACGCTATGAAGTTGCTATCTCACAAAGCTTCAGCCCTCCAAGGACCATGTATTTAAAGACTGGAATTGCTGGTCTGTATTTGTAGGAAGACCAGATTTAGGTTACCACAAACTGAAAAGATATTCTCTTCCTCTCCTTTAACCCTCCCCTCTTGGAGTTAATGGGAAACATTGCTAGTCCTAAATATACATTCACTACCTTGTCCTTTTGAGTGTATTTAAATATGCCAGAGTAGCCCACTAGAATAGCCTCCCTCAATAAAGAGAAAAAGAAAAGAAGAAAAAAGAAAAAACCCAACTATGTCGATGACACAATATGACAGTTAACTTGTTAAGACATGAACACTTTTGCACTAACAGAATAGAATGTGAATTGAGCAGTGAATCGTAGCTTTCCAACAACATGTCTGGAAGGCTTAATCCTAAGAAAGAAACAGAAGCAGATACGAACATGGAGAGAGAACTGAAAGCAAACGGGCTGAATTTTGATGGCAATCACATAAAGTAAGTGTGAGCACACAGAATACGTATAAAAGCCTTATTCCATGCTTTAACATCAATTATAAACTGTCATTCCAAAAATAACTTTCCTGGCAAACAAAAACAAAAACAAAACAAAAAAACCCAACACCATATCCACAGGAAGAACAGAAGACTGTTATATAAAGGGAGTCAGGGTCAAAAAAGAAGGTCTACGAACAGTGATCTATTCACAAATCCTGAATTACTTCACCTCTTTCATGGAAAAATACAGGGCAAGAGCAGGCTTTCTTGCTTCATGTGGTTACAACTAAAAATACATCTTCTGCTGACCCGCAGATATTTACTGATGCCAGGCAGATTAAAGGGACATTCTTTTGCCAGCCTCTCCCTCCTTCTTTTGATAACAGGTATACGTCCAAGACACTTGGCCAGAGTGTAGTCCAAAAATGACTTTGGGAATCTTACAAGCAACAGTGGCTATTTTTACAATCCACTTGCCTAGATCTGTGGGATTTTCCCCATTAGATAATTGCTATTTTAAGATGAACTTGTCAGCCAACACGAGCCAGACAGATGACAACCAAACTTTGTACTGTTTGTATCACCATCTTGAGTCAGTAATTGGTAATGCTGTAAAACAACTGATTTTAGGCATCTGAGAGATGCAAGCAACCTTCGGCCAGAACAGCATCACGAGCAAGCTCTCTCTCCCAAGTGGAAAAGTGTTCCGTGTGTTTAGGATGCTGCCCACTACTATTTGGCAGGGAAAACTAATGAACTCAATATCAGGATTCAGACAACATTGCTTCTAACACACTTCTAACACACCAACACACACACCTGCATCGCTGCAGGTCACCAGGAGCTTTGTGGGACAGCACGTGCCTTGCAGGATGCTCTCATCTGGCCTTGCCGAAGGGGCTCCCTGGGCACGTGGGTGCTGCTCATGGCGAGGTGATAGGGGATGGGGATTTCAAACCAACATCCCTGTTGCTGGTGGCAATTACTGCAGCCTTGAGCAATGCAGATTGTGAAAGAGTTCGGCTGTATGGGAAAAAAAAAATAATATTTTTCTTCCTCCACAGAAAGGAATGGATTCAGCGTGTGCCAGACTGGTGTTTTTTTGGAGGATTTTTTTTTTGACAGCTCGCAGCCCATTGTTTATAAAATGGCACCCTGAATCTTCTGCCTCCTATTTCCTTTGACTGAAATACTTTTATTTGACAAGATGAATATGATGGCAAACAAACAAATAAATAAACCAGGTCTCCTGTGGAAAAAAAAAACATTTACGATTTCCCACACAGATTAGACACCAATTTTCCTAATGAATTAAAACACTTGCATACAGCTCTGCTCTTCTGTACTCTCGATGAACTCAGAGCCTCAGACTACAGCATACTTGGGTGTGACAAGTGATTACAAACAGGTTGTGATCACCAATCACCTCACCGGCCTTTTTCTCCCCCTTCTGAGAGGTGCTACATATCCGTTTCCATGTGGCTTCTGACCTTTGTTTCTCCCATCTAGAACAAATCGGCTCGAGAGGACACACACACCCTCCTGCCCATCGGGTGTTCCAGGGACGAGGCAGCTGACCCACGGTGGCTGTGGGGCCGATGCTGTGCTGCAGGGCCACATCCTGGGGCTGAGCAGGGGATGTGCCAGTGGCACGTTGAACAGGAGGCGGCTTTGGCTGGACCCTGGCGCACGCCAGGATGGGACCTCCTGGGAGTTGTTAATGGCTTGAATAATTTAGAGCTGTCCTAGCACTGCTCTAAATCATGCTGGGACTGCTTAACTCTCACTGCTGCACTGTTGTTGTGGCTACTGACAGCCTCCTCCGCTGAGCCCCGTCCAGGGCTCTCACCTTCCCCCAGTTCAGCTCTCTCCAGTGAAACCGTTTTAATTTCTACCTTCAAATGGTGGAAGTAAACAAGAAATTCCAAGTGCGGTTTGCGACAGCCGAGAGCAGAGCGCCGCGAGCCCCTGCCAAGGAGAGGCGGTTACCTAACGCTGCGCCGCTGCTGCAGCACTGCTTCCTTCACCTCCACTCGTCCCCATTTGCCAAAAATAAATGTAAAAAGAAAATAAGATCAAACCCTAAAATCCTTACATGAACCATACAACCTATCACGCGGGGGTTCAGGTGTCTGAAGCCCTTCAAGGCTAATAGCTTTGCTATGGAGGAGTATTGGCTGAACGTACCAAAGGGTTCAAGTATTGATGAGCATTGTGGAAGGAGGGCAGGCGACATGCAGAGGGTGATAGGGCTGTGACACTCATTTGGCATTTTCAGATGGTATTTTCTTCTCTAAAAGACAAGGTGCACATTTAAAAAAATAAAATAAAAATCAGTGATTTTGAAATTAAGTTTCTTTAGAGACTTTTCTTCAGGTAGAGAGAAGATCATCATTTACACAGTGTATGGGGTCTACAGCCTTCCTGGTTTGTTTGTTTTTTCAAGTAAGCTACAGTTGTAAATAAGACCTCTGATGACTAAAATGGAGACAGATCAACGCGTAAAGCTTTTCCAGGCTGTTTATGAACATCTGAGAAAGGCTGCTTCACTTTTTCCTCTGCACAGGCAAATTTCCTTTGCCTCTGTGTACAGCAACAGAGGAGAGAAAAACACAGGGAAGATGCTGGAAAATGTGATAGTAAAACAACCAGCACTCACAGGTGGGCTCCAATGAGGTTAATCCCTCCCTAATTGTTTTATTTTTAATGGACCAGACTTCACAGAGAAGCGCTGCCTTCCTTCCTGAGCGAGAAGGAGCCCACTTACAGAGAAGGAGGAGGGCGGCTGGGGAGGGAGCACGGCAGGACTGAGCTGGCATTTTATCCCGTCCCTCCCAGCTCTGCCGACTCATTCCGGTCACTGTCTGACACCCGTCTGCTGCCCCACTCACACTCAGCTCCTGTGCCCGGGGACACCCCTATCCCTGCAGACCCTGCACGAGTGGATGCAGCTGGCATCACCAAGGAGTAGCTCAGTTTCCTGCTAAGATCACTTGAGCGTCGTTTGGAGCAGTGTATTTGGAAAGCTCCGTGCCATAGTGCTGGTGCACTGCCTGGGGCACAGACCCCTGTGGGAGCCGATGCGTGGCCCACACTCACTGAGGGCTGCCAGGATTGTGCTAGTCCTCACAGCCAGGTTGCAGGGCCCAGCTAACCCAGTGCAGTGTGGAGAAACAAGGGCTATTCAGTGGCTTTAAAAGGAGAAATTATTTTGCTGTCAGACCGTCCCCGGCTTCTAGAGCTCCCCACACCATCCTGCCCAGGCACTATGTTTAAAAGATCCTCTCTGCCTTGTTCTCCCTGAGGGGGATGTGAACAGCAAGCCAGAATAGCCGGAACGGCCTTGCTATAAAGCCATGCTTTCCTAGTCAGTACAGTCTCTCTCTCAAAAAAAGACCTGGATGGACTGGGCAGCACGGGAGCTGGGTGGCACACAGAGGGCGTCTTCCTACTGCCAGGCCTGTGGCCTTCCTGGTCAGGGGCGGCCCCTGGGAGAAACCTGCCTGGTTTCTGTCAGACCAAAGCAAATGCTTGGAAGTCCTGATAGAGCAGTGAGCAACTTCTGTCTGCAGCAACGCCACAGATGGGCTATGCCTGTCATAAACTTCACACACATCTTCTGTAAGTTTTCCACGCAGATACAGGGTAGGACACGTGGAACACATGAATAATAAAAATGAGAGGCTGCCCAGCCTCCTGAGGTGCTTTCCATCTGGAGTTATACGCTGATCAATTATTGTCCCTGTGCCTTGATTTCTCAGGTGTAACATGCAAAGGAATACACAGATAGCATTTCCTGCTCACAATTTTCAAGAGAATGTGTGCCCTGAGACTGTACAGCCCCGGTGACTGGAGAGGTTTAAATATAACTACCTGCTTAAGACAGTAAGAATAGATTCCCGTCATGTGAACAAGTGCAAAATCAGCGAGGAGCCCGCTGTCTGTGGGACAGGAATTCACTCTGCTGAGAATTCAAACATGGGTGCTGGTTTGGGGCCGAGCTGTATGGCACCAGGTGAGACCTGATGGAGCACATCCTCTGCTGCACGAGGAGCCCTGTCCGCATTCACAGCTTCATCCATGCATCCAGCACCTTCTCTCCTTGCACGATAATCTGCTTCTCAAAACATTTGCCTTCCTAAAACTAACACGAAAATGAGAGCAGGAGAAGCATAGCTTCAAATTGCTGTTTAAATAGCACTGAGTTACTAAAAAGCATAGAAAAGGGAAAAAAAAATTAAAAAGTCATGCTGTAGACGAAAGCTTCTGGAGTAGATGAGGCTGACAGGCAGCAAAAGTCTTCCAGATATGCTCAGAGAATTTGGCTGCCATTTCCATTGACAGCAGAATGTCACTCAGCATCTGGACCAGGACACCTCTGCACTGGAAGCCAGCTTTTAGATGGGAGAGGACATTCTGCCATACATCCCTGCCAGTGTCACAGTGACAGTGCTGCTAACAATTTATTTTGTTCAGTTAGGAGACATCTACTTATCTCAATTATTTAACAATGTGTAAAATTACAAACATATTCAACTACAATATGTTCCTCTTGCGTAAACCTCTCCTCTTGGCCACATACATAATGAAAACCCTGTTGAGTCAGTAATAAAACCCAGAAAGATTTCAAGTCTCAGAACTGAATGTTCAAATTTTGTAGCTCACTTCCTTTTCTAACCAGACAGCAGGGCTGCCAAGAGAATTTCTGGGCGTTCAGCCCCTTTGGATATACATATGCATACATACACACACACACACACACATATATATATAGCACTTTACCAGGGCTGGCAGAGAGCAGGCACTAATTGTTTTTAAGCCAGTTACGAACAAATGCAATTTAAAAAGAAGTCAGAATACTACTTGTTTTCATCCAATGGAACAGACAACTCAGACCTGGACAGGGAAAACGATCAGCTCCAGCTCTGTCAATAAATAAATATTTGTGTTTCATTCCAGCAGAGGAAAAATGCAGTACGGATTTTAGGAACCAACCTCAAAAATTCATGTGTTGAAATACCACCGCTCTTTATGCGAAGGGGACAGCTGCCCTTGCAAATGCCAGATTTGCACGAATAACTGCACTATATGCATGCAAAGGCTGGGCACACGATCTAGTGGGCCACATTTTTTGGAGGTTAAGCCTCATTCCTGCAAAGAGAAGAGCATCCTCATCCTGCACCGAAGCCAAACTGTAATGAGTAAACTTGGCCCATCACAACTAGGAAGAGTTCAATAGCTAAATATGAGAGCTTTAAGATCGTATTACACAGCACACTTGTGATTCCTGCCTGAAAGTCTACATAGCTCCTAAATCTTTTGCACTATTTATAACAACCACCACCACAACTACACTTATTCCCCTTCAGAAGCACGGTCTGTTTTTGCATTTATACTGCAAGCAGCATATTAAAAAGAAAACAAAGTAGGTTTAACATCTGTCAATGCAATACAAGAGCAGGCAGCAGCCACGTGAAGGGAAGGACAGACATTCAAAGAGTTTCATATGGCATGGAAATGCAAAACGAAGTTCAAGTCTGAGAGTTTTCCCACACTTCAGCTAAGTACATTACCAACAGCCACCGCTGTACCGCTCGCCGCGACCATACGGGAGCGTGATGACACACGGCATGATGCAGCCCACCCCAACACACACAGGCTCCGCAGCTAAGGATGTATGTGCATATATGGCATGTGCTAGAAAAGAACAACTAAACAGTCTTAAACCGCTGTGAGATTGGTAAATAAACTGGCAAGCATTGACTGAGGAAGTAGACCCTATGGCTCTTCAATTGACAACAGAAGTGAGGTCGTCCTAACCTACTCTGCACACCCAAATGGAAGATCTGTGCCCTGCTTTCATGATCAAATCTTTCCACTACCAGTGAAGAGTGAGTCAGAATAGGACACAGATACTGTTTACTAAAAAGCTCTTGGAACTGGAGAGAGGAAAAGGGAAATACATAGGAGAGGCTAAGGATGAATTCCAAAAAACAAGACAAGAAAAATAAAACAGGGACAAACTGTGAGAGTGAGAAAAAGGTGGAGACGGAAATACTGAAGCAAACGCAGAAGGGGAGACATGGGCTTGACGAACCCAGACAGAAAGCTGGGGACATGAGGAACCTGGCCTGGGACACCAGGAGGGTGGGGATAAGGGGAGGAAGAGTAGGGTGCCAGATCCTCGTGCTGTGTGCCGTTGATGTGCACGTGTCCTTTTTTTTTTTAAATCAAATGCATAGCCAAGATGACCCCGATACCATCAGGACACCAGCAGCACTGTTGGGACAGGCAGCTTGCACTGGCAGAGGGTTTAAAGCAGAGCAGCCTGTGAGCAGGGAGAGCTGCTGTGATCAGTTAGGCAGAATGACGGGGCTGGAGACCCACCACCCCAGCATGACACTCCTCCCCCAGTGGGTCTTTACCCTGCACGCTGTGGCTGCTCCACACCTGTGCATAAGCATCCACGCTGCTCTCATAGCCCAGGTATCTAAGCGTGTCCTGGTCTTTAGCACACCCGGATGACATCCCTGTGAATTGGGAAATAATATTTATCTCCTCTCTCTACAGACGGGGCATTCAGCAGAGAAGAACGACTGCCCAGGACCACAGCGGCAGGCTGCACAAACCCAGAGCCTGACCCCACCTCTCCCAGGTCCGGGGCCAGAACTGCAACTGCTATTGAGAACCAAGAAAATTCCAAAAATGCAAATGAGCCATCTTGGAAGTTTTATAAGTGAAACTCCTGCTGTAGGCATGAATGAAGGAAGCAAAGGCTCCAGCAGGCAAATTCTTTGCCACCCCATCTCCCGAGTCCCAGAAATCCTGTTGATCTGGGCTAATAAATTTGCCCAAGCCCTAGACATTCTCTTGGCCCTCATCCCAAGTTCACATAAGAAGCTATTTCATAGGCAAGGTTCTTATTTACAGTTACTCAACTCCCATAATATTTTATCTGAGGTGGCATTTTTAACACTCCCCTCCCCAATACTGGATGAACTGTCTCTTTCTTTGCTTTATAGATTCGTAACTAATCTAGTTAAAATCCCACAAATACCTGGATGTTTCTGTGCTCCACATTCAGAGAGGAGGCCGGCTGAGGAAAAAGCACATTAGCATGAAAATGATGGTGACATCCAGACTGAGGCTGACCATTCATTTTTTAAGTCTACTGTTGTTATGCCAGGAGCTGACTGTTAATCTGCTGCGTAGGCTCCTAAACTTGTGGTACTCGGGCACGGGTACCCTGCCATCAAATCTGGAGTCACAGGTTCTTGCCGGGTTGCACAGGGGGTTAATGTGCTGTTCTCCATCCCTTGCAGATCCGGATTCTTTGTTTTCCTGTAGACCCGCGTGCCATGCTAATAGCAAAAGGGGAGGTTGTAAAATGGAATGGGGCACTGGGGAACAGCCACAGCGGAGCAGGGTGCCTCAGGCCAGGGCTGCTCTGGAATCAATGGATCTCAGTATGGGTCTAGGACTGCTGTTTTTATTGAATTGGAGCTCACAACTACCGCACAATAAAGAGGTGCAAGTGGACCATACTGAAATGTGGCCTCAGACTCAGTCTGCAAAGAAAGAGCTGCATTATTCCACCGCTTCTCCTGGACGTGCAGCAGCCCGCAGTGCTGCAGCCATAACACCAGGGCTCTGCAGAGGATTCTTGCTCTTGGCACCCAGCGTTGTCCTGCTCACAGTGCACCATCATGGTCTGTGGCTTCTCCAGGTGCACGGTCTGGTCAGCCACAGATGAACACAATCCACTTCAATTAGCCATTCACCGGGCCTTCCTACCCCTGATCTTTCCTGTTCTGGATTGTAAAAGCATCTAGCAGCTCCTTCCTTGGCTGTAGTTCCTTCAGGCTATCACAGTCAGGAGTCCCCACCTGTGTCACCCTCCATGCATCACCTGCTCTCTCCTGCCGTTGCTGCTTCTCCTGCTCTGAAGCTCAAATGTGGCAGCAAATTGCCAGGTTTGCTCTGCTCAGCCTTGGGCTATTCCCTGCCCCTGCTGCCCACCACGAAGCTGCCTATCCTTCTTACAAGGGCTTGCTCAGCCTCACCTCCTCGTTAGAGCTGGTGCGAGGGAAGGCACCAAGCTGCCCCCAGCCAGGCACCCCAACCCCTTTTAAAAGTCACCTTAATCTTCTTTGGCAACAGTTAAAAACTGGCCAGCTGCTTGACCAGGCTATCAAAACAAACTGGCTTTGTAGCCCAAGATAACTTCAGAGAAACACAGCCATCCATTTCTTCCGAGCTCTCCAGAAACTTGCCCGTCAGCTGTTTAATTAACATGTGCCAATTAATTAATGCCACTAACTTTGATCACATAAACCAGATTTAACGTCAACATAACTGAGACCAGAAGCTCATGCTCAGGTAAGACCCCAGTCAAGACAAAAGCTTTACAAAACCCTTTCGGATTGGGATTGTTCTCCTTACTGTCCTGGCCAGCAACTCGTGCGTGTGTTAGGAACTCACATCCCACCAAATGGATGCATTTTGCTTCCCCTGCAGCATCCGTTCTTCTCTCCTTTGAGAGCATAACCCCTGGCAACGTTCTGACTCTCGGGTTAGGTTCTGAGTCACAGCTCCTGCCCTGTGGCAAACCAAAGGCATCTCCTGTGCGAGTGCATGCACACCCGCCTCCAGCAGCACAGGGGCATCGCTCCACAGCGCCTCTTCCTCATCCCCCAGCAGCCCTCCATCAGGAGCATTTCAATGCCAACTCTGTTCTCCTTCAGCCAGAACTCCATCCTGACCATCTCCCTCACCAGCTAGGTAAGCGAGGGAAACCTTCTTACCCCCACATCCTCACCGACCACAATCTCATCCTCTATTTTTGAAATATTCAAGGCCTGAAATGTAGAATTTGGGGTTTTACACCAGCTAATATTAATAGAAACATTCTCAGGATTTTTTCCCCCAATGTAAATGGAACGCTTTTATTTTTTTATTTTTTATTTTTTACAACATCTCCCTGTGGTGCTCGCAGCCAAACACTGCAGCATTGTGCCAGCCCGGGGAG
Source organism: Gallus gallus (assembly GCF_016699485.2). Taxonomy (NCBI): domain Eukaryota; kingdom Metazoa; phylum Chordata; class Aves; order Galliformes; family Phasianidae; genus Gallus; species Gallus gallus. The sequence goes on along the minus strand of NC_052539.1, from coordinate 15,932,547 downwards.
CTCACTATAAACACATCTGTCTAGCTTCTCTGTCAGGCCCTGTGAGCTCGGCATGAACCAGGAAAAGTAAACGTGTACATTAAATATTTACTGTTTACAGTGTGTACAATCTAAAAGTGTTTTTAGCAGCACAAGTAAGGCACGCTTTTAATCACTGATTTTTATTTTGACATGGCACTGTTAAGAAAAAAAATGGTACGGGTGCATCCTGAAAGCCCACTCCTTCCAACCAGAGGCTCTCTTCTCGCAGCTGTTGATGAACATCATTCAGTTATTACACACTTCTCACATGAAAGACCAGCGTCGTCTGCCATTTTTCCCCAAATAATCTCACTAAAAATTGGGTCTGTGGGCATTTTCAGAATCAGACCTCAGTTACACAGCAAGATAAGACAGCGATAAGTATGTAGACTGCTGAGTACTAAATGATGCAGAGGAGTACAGGAGACACATAGACCTGTTAGAGTGGGAACAGAGGAGGGCCCCAGAAACAACCCAAGGGATAGAACACCTTCCCTGAAAGGACAGGCTGAGAGCTGGGGCTGGTGAGCTCTGAGAAGGCTCCAGGGAGACCCGAGAGAGGCCTTTCTCTATCTAAAGGGGGACTGTAAGAAAGAAGGGCACAGATTCTTTATCAGGATCTGTTGTGACAGAACAAGGAGAAATGGTTTCAAATGAAAAGAGGGGAGATTTAGATTGGACAAAGTTTCTTCTCAGTAATGGTGGTGAGGCACTGGCACAGGCTGCCCAGAGAGGAGGTGGATGTCCCATCCCTGGAGACATTCAAGGGAAGACTGAGTGGGGCTCTGAACACCTGACTGATCTGTAGGCGTCCCAGCACAATGCAGGCGAGCTGGGCAAGGTGATGTTTAGGGGTCCCTTCCAACTCAAACAATTCTATGATTCTATGAAAAACATCAATGAACAAACATCCCCCAAAGCAAATAGCTGCCTGTCAGCACGATTTTTTTAAAAATATATTCTTAAATGAATAACATAACAGCTAGCTTTTAGTGTTTGCCCCATGCAAAAGGGTTTCTGCTTTCATCTCAACATTGACACTCAGAGTCATAATTTCTGTACAACAACAGGAAACGAAATGTTAACAATCGTAAAAAAAGTCTCCACACCAAAGTAGTGTGCTGATAGCCCTGCTAACCTTGTGCTTCCTGAGGACACTGGTCTGTGGGAAAACAGCGGGCAGCAGACCTCGACGTGCTTCCTGGCTGACTCAAAGAGATCTGCCCTCCCAGTGGGTCCGCATGCACTGATGGGCTCCTCTGTCCTGAATCTCCACAAGGACCTGGAGTAATGCACGCAACCTTTCACCGGACAGCCTACCAGGTCTCACCCACCAGCTCTATTTTAGTCTCTGGCAGAGATAAACTGAGGAGGAGATTCCAATCAAGTAGTTCGTTCTTCACTCCTCAAGAAAAATTCCCCAACCGGTTCAATAGAGCAAGGCGCACCTTTAAGATTTGGTATGCTGCTCAAGGCTGGAGATGGTTTTGCACTTCTCCTTAATTGCAGGCACGTAAGACTGGGATGGGCAGCTATTTGCACATTCTTGGATCGTAGCTCTGTCTCCAGAAACATTCTCAAAACACATACAGGATCTGCTGGCTGCCTCTAAGTCCTCCCTATCTGCAAGGATGACATCGTGTCTGCTTATTTGTCTGCTATTGACTTTTTCAGTACGCTATCGCTGACCAGAAGTGAGGGGCACGTGCCAGAGAACTGTGCAAAAAGCTGATCTCCAGCAGGGCAGTCCTGGCCTGGCTTCCTTCTATCGGTTAGCTCATGCGTGTCATAAAATAAACACGCACGACAGAGGAAAAGAACATAACTAGCTGCCACTGAAAGCTGGTAGGTGAAGGGTAAGAGCCCAGATAGAAGGGAAGGGAAATAAACAAGAAGACAGCAAACACAATCACAGTCTCACTGTGTTTTAATAAGCTTGTGTGTGTAGCAGAGGATGAGTAACAACAGCAGACAAAGCCAACAGGCACCTCAGGGCATTCTGCACTGTTCTGAGATTGATGCCATGACGTTTTCAGCAGGTAACCTGACAATCAACAGAATTCACTGCGTGGCAAAACGTCTTTGGTATCTTGAAAGCTCAGGCCCTTCCTTCTATTTGTACTCAAAGAAGAAAGAACTGCATTTTAAACAAACAAACAAGCAAGCATGCCTGCAAAACTCTGTTCTTAAAAGCAAAATCCAGGTGAGCCCCCTGAATGCCCACCTGTCAGTGACAACAAAACATGTCCCTAGGTCATTAGCAGAGAAGAGGAAGTGAAAGCACCAGAACGAAGGCAGAGGGTTCTGCTAGTATTGATATCACCTGACCTTAAGGGAATGGAGTTTCGATGATAGCTATAATGAAACACAATACTCATTGGGAAAGAGTAATTTGCCACATTTTAAATGTAGAAATGTAAAAACAAACCTGAACGTGCTGAAGAGCAGACATTCTGGGCTGCAGAGCTCCACAACACAGATAGAGGCAGAAGGCAGTTGTCTCTAAGGTGTAGCTATGAGGTGGACTGAGGCAGGCAACAGCTGAAGACCATTACGGACCACAGCCCACAGGTGTTCTTTGATCAAAAATTGCTCAGGCACTGTTCTATTGATTGCAATCAGGCTAACCCTGCTCCAGCAATCCTTTGTGATCACGACCAATTTTCCTTTGAGCTTGCTCATTTCATCTTAATAAAGATGTCAGTTTACAAGCAGTACTGCTCCACAGGGAAATCCTGCACACTGAGGGCCAAAGCTGGAAGCTATGGAAAAGTTTCTCCTGAGGTCATATGGGATCCACGTCCAAGACTTTCTCCTTAGCTGGTGCTGGGAAAGAAGCTGTGTGCAGTCCTGATGCCTCAGCTTCCTTCTGCAATACAACACACAGCTGCGAAAAGAATTTTAGTAAGGCACGTGAAGAGAGATTTCAACTTATATTTCAAGTAGAATCACCGCATAAAGAAGACAGACATGATTTGGAGGTCCGTGTGCATGCAGGTGCTGGCCAGGACCACCTGACTTTCATTACTTATTTACACGGCAAAGAGAGCTCGGGCCAAAGCCTGCAGCAGTCTTTTCATTGAAAACTTCAGCTACAGGGAAGTGCCCGCTGCAAATACTGTCTTCTGAGCATATCCTGGTGTCAAAGGACATGCACGTGAGAGCAGGTTAAGGTACCTTAGTAATCCACCTGCCTTGCTGAGGAAAACTGAATGCCTTCCCAGTGCTACAGGAGCCGCTACTGTAGCATTAAAGTAAATTGAATGCCATCTCCCTGAGCGGCAGCAAGAAAGAGTGTTGGGCTCTGTGAACAAGCTGGAGGAGCTAAATAGAAGATGTTAACTACTTTCCTTTCTGCATCCAGCCCTGGGTGAGAAGCCACGAGGCACATACTGCCAGTGACCATCTGCAGGGATGGTTCTTGAAGAAGCAATGAGAACAACTGAATAATATTGCAGATTTTACTTGTCTGGGTTCCCTGCAGGGTCAGCAGCCTCACAAGTTCCCTTTCCACAGTCACAGAAGAGGAACCCTCACAACTCCCTGACAGCAGCCACAGGTAAAATCAGTGTGCCTACAGAGCAAAGTGTCTCTCGGTACACAGATGCTGTGAAGCACAAACCCACAAATAAGAGAAACCACGGGCAAAGCACATACTAGACAAAAACTGACAGGCGTGAGCACAGCTAAAGGGAGGGCAGTGGGGAAAAGGAAGAAAACAAATAGGAAATAGCATACTCAAAGTATTCAGCATAAACTGAGCAAATCAAAGCGAGGGGGAAAAAAAAAAAGCCTGATCCCACTTGGATTTGAGCTGCTGAAGCCTTCTGGCTATTCTGCTGCTATGTCGCTATGCTTAATTTGCCCCGCTGGATTTGCACCTCCTGTGAGTCACTGAGAGGAGCCATTGACTCTGGAAGAACTGATTTAGTGCAGCAGGAACCGGCGGCCTGGCAGGAGCTGCAGGAGAGGCCCAAGCGAAGGTAGGTAAACATTAGGAGAGGAAAGGTTGTTGGGAAAAAGCCTGGAACAGGGAAAAGGAGAAGAAAGAGAATGAGAGATGGAAGAAATGCTCAGTAAAGGACGGGCAAAGGAAAGAGAGAATGGATAAGAGGACATAAGAGACAGTAGGAAAGCAAGGGCTGGGTGCTGGTTTTGCTAAGAACCTTCCCAGAATTCATGTGACTGTAAAGTCCTGATGTTCTCTACCTCCGGGCACACCAGTGCTTTGGAGGGCTGTCTGTCCCATGCAGCGCCCGCACTGCTCCAGTGTCCCCGCACACGGCTGTGGAATGATGACCTTGGGTGATAAACTATGTTTTTCATCTGGGTTTCTTCTTGATTCGTTTCTCCTGAAACTTCTTTCCGTGGAGAAATAAAGGCCTGTGGAAATGACAGTATATACACCTGGTAAATCTGCACGATCTGGCGCATTAACCAACTGTTCCAAACTCCTGCTTAACCAAGCTCCCAGCCGACCTCACCTTACCAACCTACGGCACACAAGCTGGGAGACAGTAAGATGCTCTTCATTACATAAAGCTGGGAATATTTCCCAGTTCCCTTAGGACAGCAGAGGCCTGAAACTTGATGTTACGCTGAACAAAACCCATAAACGATGCTCCCAGCCTTTTCCTGTGTCCTGATGTACACCTGCAGACACAGTCACAGCCTGGGATGTAAACTCCAGGTCACAGTTTGTGACGGGGAACTGCGTGCAATGGAAGTGTATGAAAGGTTCACGGTCCAACCCGAACGCAGAGACTCTCAGCCCATCTCAAACGTTGTCAGCTGCTTGAGATTCAGGACAGGTTTGTCAAAAGGCGCTTCAAAGCTTTCCAAGTGACCTTTTTTTTTTGAGCAAATGCAGGTTCGTTTACAGTTTCCCATCAGAGCTGTGTGGATGTGTGGTAAGACACGAAACCAACTGAGAAAAGCGCCATTCATTGGCTTCCCTGTGGCATTTGCTGAATGTTGTGAAAGCCACAGATCAAAGCAGAATGCTTGATGCACGTCCTTAAATAAGATGTCATTAAATAGACAAGTGTTTGCATAAATCCCTGAAAAGCAAAACGGTCCAATTTAACCACGCTCTGATGCAGCAGCTCTTCTCGCTTCAACCTTTTCCAAGTTTTCATTAACCAAAACGCACTGAACGACAACGCTGTTCCATCTGATCACAAAGCTGCCCTGTAGAGTCACCTCGAACAAAAAGCACCCGCGGGGTGTTCCACCTGAAAGGCAACGTTAGGCTGTCAGAAACGAACGAGCACCGGAACGCAGCCGCAGGAGGCAGGGAAGCGCAGGCCTCCGGTGACTCCGAGACGGGGACCGAGCCTCGCTCCTCCTCCTCGCAGCTGGAGCTGAGGGGTGGGGATGGCAGCGGGTACCACCGTCGCTGGCAGCCACCTCAGCCGCCGCTGGGCTCCGTCCAACGTAACGAACGCGACCGGTGACTCCTGCCGCCTGCAGTGGCACCGCACGGCGCTCTCAGGAGCGCGTAACTCAGGACGGGATTGCCCTCTCCGGCCGAGTCTGGAGGCGCGCGCCCGCTGCGGAACCGCCGCCACTGCGGGTCTCGGGCTTTTCCCCAACGCGCGTGCGGCCGGACGGGCGGAGGGGCCGCCCCGCTCCGTGGACGCGGCCGCACGTCGGGGCCGAACGGAGCGCTGCGTGCCCGCAGACGGCCGCCGTCGGGGCTCCGCCGGTCGCAGGGCCGCGCCGCGTCGAGCCCCTTCTCTCGTCCCCGCGCCGCGCCGCGCCGGCAGCCCGCGTCCCCCGCCAACGCCGAGCCCGGCGCAGCGCTCCCGGGGCGACAGCAGCCCCTTTTCTGCGGCGGGGTCCGACGAGGCCGTCGGTGCTAAAACGCAAAAGCGAACAAACGGCGAGCGCCGCCCCGGCCCCGACTTACCAAGCCGCGCGCGTGCCGTCCGCCGTCGTGACGCCGTCCCCCAGCGCACGGCAGCCCGGAGCCGCGTCCGTCCCGCGGGGCCGCGCCGCCGGCGGAGCCGCAGTGCCCGCAGTCCGCCCTCCCCACCCCTCCGCCGCGCGGGGCTCTCCTGCGCGCCTCCACCTCCATCCTCGAAGGCAACCGAAAAAGAAGAAAAAAACCTCCCCCGTCGCCCACCCCAAACCGGTGTCAGGGACGGCTCTCGCTCGTAAGGAATCCCCGCGACGGGGACTCGCGGTCACGCCGCTGGAGCGCGGACGGAGCTCCGCTTTTCGCAGTACCCGCGGCGGGGTAACGCCGGTTGGCTGCTCCGGCGCTGCGCTCCTAAATCATGATGGACAGATTGCGTGAAAAGCAGGAATTCCAGAGAATTTCCTGCCCTGGGAACGGCAGCGAGGGCTATATTTAACAGCATCTGAAGCTGTCAAGAATGCGTTGCGGTTGGATAACAGAGCAGAAAAATGTGAAAAATGCGGGCTACTGCTATACCAAATATGGAAATATTGTTACGTCTGGTGGCCGAATCCCCATCTGGAAGCACTTACGGCCACGCAGAGAAAGGGCGCCACAACAGAAGCCCAAACGCTCCTCCCCGGCCCCGAACCTCCACCGGGGAACCGCTACCGGGAGCGCGTCCGCCCGAGGGGAGCGCGGGGGCACCGCGGCCGCCCGGCGGTCTCCGCGGGGTCCGTCCCGGTCGGCGCCCGCGGCTCCGTTCCCGGGCCCGACCCAGCGGCGCCCCCGCGCAGCGCTCGCCCCCACCGCCGCCCGCGTAACGGGGCCGCGTCCGCGGCGGTGCGGGTGGGGCCGGCGGGACGCGGAGCGGCCCCCCGCCCCCTCCCCCCGGGCAGCCCCCGGCCCCGCAAAGCGGCACGGTGCCCGGGCCGGGCGGACGCGGGGACCCCCCGCGGCAGAGCCGCCGCCAGCGGCCGCGGTGCCGGGAGACGGGGCGGGGCGGAGCGGCCGCGCCGCGCGCCAGCCGCATTCCTGGGATGCCGCGAGCGCTGGACGCGGCCGCGGCCCGGAACGCGCGACGTCAGCGCCGAGGCGCACGCGGCGGCCCCGCGACCCATAAAAGGCGGTCGCGCCCGCCGCTGCCTCAGACCGCGCCGGCCCCGCTTCGCGATCGCGTCTCGAGCTCCGCTCTCGCTCCGCGCCGCTAAGACATGGGCTCTGCGGGAGCTCGCCCCGCGCTGGCGGCCGCCCTGCTCTGCCTGGCCCGCCTGGTAAGTGCCGCCCTCGGGGCTTTACGGGAGGAGGGCAGGGGATAACGGCGCGGCGGTGCCGGCGCTCACCGCTCCTCTCCGCTCGCCCCGCAGGCTCTCGGCTCTCCGTGCCCCGCCGTCTGCCAGTGCCCGGCCGCCGCGCCGCAGTGCGCCCCGGGCGTGGGGCTGGTGCCGGACGGCTGCGGCTGCTGCAAGGTCTGCGCCAAGCAGCTGAACGAGGACTGCAGCCGGACGCAGCCCTGCGACCACACCAAGGGGCTGGAGTGCAACTTCGGCGCCAGCCCCGCCGCCACCAACGGCATCTGCAGAGGTAAGGGCTGCCCGCAGCGCGGTGCGGAGTGCCGGAGTTTAGTAACTTTGAGTCCATGTATGGTTATGCTTTGTTGTTGGTAGCTTGGCAGAAAGGCACATGACTTCAGCAGTCTGGAATGCGATTCAGTATGTCTGGGCTCCGCTAAAAGCACATAAGGAAAAGTGATTCCTGACTAACTTATTGTTCTAGCCCCGCGTCTCCGGGGGACTGTAGGGAACTTTACCATAAACCGAATTTAACAGAGCAGCGAAATATGCGTCTGAACGAGCGATTCCCGGCGCTGACGCCCTCTTCTCTCTCTCTCGCTCTCTGCAGCACAGTCTGAGGGGAGACCATGCGAATACAACTCCAAAATCTACCAGAACGGCGAAAGCTTCCAGCCCAACTGCAAGCACCAGTGTACGTGCATAGATGGAGCTGTGGGCTGCATCCCGCTCTGCCCGCAGGAGCTCTCCCTCCCCAACCTGGGCTGCCCCAGCCCCAGGCTGGTCAAAGTGCCTGGGCAGTGCTGCGAGGAGTGGGTCTGCGATGAGAGCAAGGATGCGCTGGAGGAGCTGGAGGGCTTCTTCAGCAAGGAGTTTGGTCTGGACGCTTCTGAGGGCGAACTGACCCGGAACAACGAGCTGATTGCCATCGTGAAGGGAGGCCTGAAGATGCTACCTGGTGAGTGTGCACTGCTGCCTGTGACGGTGGGAGCTGAGGTGGGAGGGAAGCCGCGTGACTCTTTAGACCGACAGGAAGAAACTAAGGGAGAAGGTAGGTGTAGGCTAAGCCCCCCCTTTTCTTTTCCAGTTTTTGGATCCGAGCCGCAAAGCCGAGCTTTTGAGAATCCCAAATGCATTGTGCAAACAACTTCCTGGTCCCAGTGCTCAAAGACGTGTGGGACCGGCATCTCCACCAGAGTCACCAACGACAATCCCGACTGCAAGCTCATCAAAGAGACCAGGATATGCGAAGTGAGGCCGTGTGGCCAGCCCAGCTACGCCTCCCTGAAGGTAAATACAAACACCTCCGGTGCTCCTCTTCTTTCCAAACTGGTTCAAGTAGAGGGTAAAGGCAGGGCAAGGATCTCCCACTAATGATGTTATTGCCTCTTCTTTACAGAAGGGAAAAAAATGTACCAAGACTAAGAAGTCCCCATCCCCTGTAAGGTTTACTTATGCTGGATGCTCCAGTGTGAAGAAGTACCGCCCCAAGTACTGTGGGTCTTGCGTGGATGGCAGGTGCTGTACTCCCCAGCAGACCAGGACTGTCAAGATCCGTTTCCGCTGCGATGATGGAGAAACCTTCACCAAGAGTGTCATGATGATCCAGTCCTGCCGCTGCAACTACAACTGTCCGCATGCAAACGAAGCTTATCCCTTCTACAGACTGGTCAATGACATCCACAAATTTAGGGACTAAGTGGTATTTGGGGTGGGATGTTAAACAGAATTCTGAAGTAACCAGCCATGGAGAAAGGACCTCTGATGGAAGTGGTGCCTTGCCCCATTTGAGGGCAATATGAGATATTACAGGAGTGCACTGTGCAACTGGACACTAATGCGACAGAGATTTAAGCATACTTAAAGCTTCATAGTACTGGAGCAACCTTACTGCTTCTTTTTGGAGCACCTTTATCTTACACTGTTTTCTGTTTGTAAGTGATCTGATGTTTTGTTCCGGTTATGAAAGCTCTTCCTCTCCCGTTCAGTTTAACACTACGCTTTTCCCCTCCCCTCCATCTTCTCCCCTACTCTCCCAACCAAGTTGGAAGTTACATTCCTTCCTGAGGTGGGCACTTGTGGGGTGTTCACAGTGGCAGCTATTATGTACCAACTGTAGTTTAATGGCAAACAGAAATCAGTTGTTTTAAAGCTGAGTATTTTATTTATCAAACTGTAGCTCTTTTGTTTTCTTTTTTTTTTTTTAACCCCTTCCAACCCCTGTAATACTGGAATAAGTTGTAAATGATTTTAATTTTATATTCGATGAATTAAAAGAATTTATTTATGGAATTAATCATTTAATAAAGAAATATTTACCTAACTGTTCTTAGTAGAGCATCTTGAAAGGCAACAGGCTTCAGCTCCTTTCCAGGACCACTTTGAATGGTCTGGAAACCAGAACAGGCTCCACCCCAGGTGCAGCAATGAATGAGTAAGCCGAGTCTTTGGGTAAACGGCATTTTGAAGCGGTATATGCAATCTGTCACCCCGTTCACTAGGAAGTGTATACAGAGAAAGCTTCCTGGCACTGAAAGCAAACGTTTGGAAGAGAGACTGAAATGTTAATTAGTCTGTCAGATTATTCAAACTGTCCTGGAATTTGCAACATAAGGCACTTCATTAGAATGCAGTATGTGCGCGGTGATGTTGAGCGCTGGGGCGGGCAGGTCTCACATTTTTGGTGGCTGCTTTCTGCAAATTAATGGAGTTCTGTGGAAGAAGAATGTTTCCTACAGTCTGCAGGAGGTAGTTGGCTTTCACTAAATTCAAATTAAATGAGCTCGAAGCAATGACTTTTGTTAATCCTAATAACCCAGTGATGAAAAGTAAACATACTGTTAACGGGAGAAGAATGTGAGGAATTTCAAGTACTTTTCCAATAGAGTAAAAGGCAAAGCAGCCAATCTTCTCCCTTCTCCGCCTCCCCTTCCCACTTATTAAATATGTAACTACGCTTCAGGGACGTGGATGACATTTAGTGAACCAAGGAAGTCCTAAGATAGCTAGCTGGCATGCGTTAAGAAAACGACATTTAAAAATGATCTACAGCAGGAACTGAGAAAGCTGTCTGAACCATTTGTGCTATGCTGGATCGTGTAAGGCTGTGCTACAGATAAGCCTGAAAGGAAACCGGCAGCACCGTTTTTTCCTCCTCATCACCAGTCTTCTGGCATAAGCCCTTCCTGTGGCCTTTACTAAGGAAAGTGCTTCTCATATAAAGCGGCGACTGACGGTGTGGTTTTAGAATTGTGAAGGACTGCCGTGCGCTGTTGTGCAGATGGACGTGTAAGTGGTTAAGAGTTCGCTTCTCATTTGATTAGACAATAAATATTTCAATAAAATAAATGGCCAAATATCTCAGAAGCCCATCGCTGGCAGCTAATGCTTTGCCTGACAAAATTACAGCCGTCTCTCTTCTGCTCAGTCAAGTTTTCTCCCCGGAGGCATTCACAGCTTCAGCTGTTTTGGAATTTACCACCTGGCCACCGGTCTTAGCTGCACCTAAACCTGTCTGTACAATACTTGTTGACAGCAGGAGTGTAAAACACAGTGAAGTGCTTTTGGTTGGTTGGTTTTTTTTGCTAACATCTGGCACTGAACACTTCCTTACATCACCTTTCCCTGAGAAATCACATTTACACACGGCGTTACTGCATGGAGAGTAGAAGAGTGTGCTGTTGGCACACACAGTGCTGCCTGCCCAGCCTGGGCCACCTCCACCTGCAGGTACACTCTGTGTGACACCTACCTTCAAAATGACCTAACGCAGCTCTCCTACAAACCACACATAGCTATAACTACACTACGCTGTACGCACAGACTGTTTGCCTACACACACAGTGTATACAAGCACACGTGGCCCCTCCTACTCCCATCCGGAACGCGGTTATAGGTGCAGGCCCGAGGTTTTGCAGCCTATGTGCTGGGCTTTCCGTGTCCCATCAGGCAGAGAGGTGTGTCTGTAATCTCTGCTCAGCGTCCTGGTGGGAGAGTAAGGGCTGCACGAGCAGGACGTGCAGATTTTGGAGTAACATGTACTAAATCAAACTACCCTGTTATAAAGAGAGGAAAACGAACTGCAAATCTTCCGGAGTTGGAGTTTCACACCAACCGCTCATCAGCAAGGCCCTCTTCATCTGTTGCATTTCAGAGTTACAGGGTGAAATGACAGCCTCACAACTCCCAGTGTCACCCTTCGTGTAACACCTCTGCACGTGCTTTGAAACCATGAGGTCCCTGCTGCTCCTACACTGGATATGGCTGTGAAAATATCCATAACAAAAAGAGGAGTTCCTTCAGGTGAAAGCAGGACGGCTTACAGGTAGGATAAACGAGACACAGGTATGATTTTACACCTTGGTCAAAATCTGAGATATCCGAATCCTTCCTTCATGATGAATACTAACAGCTCTGCAAACAAGGCAAGAGGAACACGACCAACGAACGGAAGCGGTAAGCATTCAGCAATGCAAACGCTGCTTATCACAGCCGCTCCGGCCAGCAGCCCCCGGCCAGCAGCCCCGCGGAGGGAGGACGGGGTCACCTGAGGATGGAGCGCGGCACGGCGCTTTGCCGAGGCTGCTGCTGCCGCCAGAAGGAACTGCCGTCGAACTGCAGCGTTCGGACTGACGGAGGTCTCTTCTATTCGGCGCAGTCACTTATAAGGGTCTGATGGAGGTTCCCGCTGTACTGTCAGGGTTACATATAAAACCCTTCCTACTGAGGAAGGCGACACAGCGAAGACAAACTGCACGCTTCCTTAAGTGCCGCATCACCGGATGCACAGGAAAGGCAGGAGCCGGCAGAAAGCAGAGCTCCCTCACTGCATTACGCCCTCTCCAGCAGGACTCTGCCAGCACTCTCATGAATGAGCAGGGAGGCTGATGAGGAGCAGATGGAGGAAGAGCCAACATCTCCCTGGCATGGACAGCCAGCCACTAGCTAACACGTGTTCAGCCGTGCCACAAGAACTGCTATAAGCTCCACATAAGCTATCATGGAGCCCCAGCTATGGCCACAAAGCCATGCCTACTGGGATGCTGCAGGCAGCAGGCCCATCTCCTGCTGCTGGGGGGAGCCTTGGTGAGCTGGTGGCACTGCTTACGTGTGGTGCCCACAGCGAGGGACAGCTGTGCACTCGTCCCAGCTCTCTGCCTCCAGACTGTTTCACACAGACACGTCCCTGTTTTCATCTTCACCATTTTGTCCTCTGTGTTACACACCCTGGCAGAAAACAGCACACAAATACAGGGGGGAGGATGGAGAAAGCAGCAATACAGTTCGCTTTGGAGATACCTATAAATGCATTTCAGCTCAGGAACAACTGTACTACATACACTGTAGAGTGGTGAGATTCAGTATATGGAAAATAGAAACCCAGCCAACAAATTTATACAATAAACATCAATCTGTTCAGTCTTCACAGGATAGTACACCAAGAAACCAAACAGACAGTATCCAGTATGCGATGGCTCTTTTTTTTCCCCAGAAAAACTACAGAGCTATGAATTCTACGTACACAATTTATGCTGGAGAATGTCCTGGAAGACCCCAAAGCACCGTTCACAGAAGCAACCTCATCCTGAAGTACAACCACTTACCAGATGGAACATAGCAACCATCCAGAACGAAAACATCACACAAGCTCTTGTAAGGTTTTCATTCACTGGACGGAATACTTTTGTAGGTAGGGTGCACAGATTTGTGCAAATGGGAACTGAGCTAGGAGACAGACACCAACAACTTACCATCATGATGAACGCAGCCATAGTTTTAGTAACAGGAGTGAACAGACTCCATTATAAATGTCAGTCAAACAGTCAAGAGTGTGGTTCATCAACATTTTGACAACACTGGTTCCACATCTGATCAAATGGAGACCAGTGGGTCAGCGGATTCAAAGCAGCTGATTCTCTGAAACCACCGAGTTCCTTGAGCGTCTCGAACCAAACAGGTTAGATCCTAGTTATCTCATAAAATCCAACAGAATCAGACACTAGGACAGCGTAGCCATAAGTTCAGCAAGTTGTCAATGAGAACTTAAAACAGGAAGATACATTTTCCTCTACAGAAGTAGATACTTGCACTGCAGCGGAGCAACCCCATTAAAACCAATATGGATGCCCATGCACAGTTGAAAGTAGAAGCTGTGAAAAAGGATGAACAGAGAGAGATGACAGAGCTCAGATACAAGCGATGGGGATTTCCAACATAAGCTTTCTTTGCCATCAGTCGGCTCTTTTCCCCTAATCTCTGCGCCTCAGCCACCTTTTCCTCACTTGGGCCTCTATTCCCTACAGGCACTCCTGGCAAAACAGACAACTTCTGGGGTTGGGACATGATTCAGCAGAGAACCAGGAAATGAGGAGTGGAAAGGAAATGGTCAGCTTTCACACTTGTTTCTTTCTCCTTGTGACAGAAGTGGGATGACAGAAAGAAAGTACAATGTCATGTGAGAAATACTTTTGCTTTCTTCACAAGCTGGGATCACGCTGCAACCAGCCAGCTCTCAGTGGAGTGGCAATTTATTCTCTACACTGAGACTTGCTCTCCCTCCTCACATCTCTTCTGTTTCTTTGGCAGATTATTTTTGACTTGTTCTAATTTGTCACACCACCAACAGCTGTCCTGATGCAACTGATGCAAAAAGTAGCCTCATGCAGAAGGGCTAAACAAATACGAGGACTACTGCGCCAATTAAAGAAAAGGCCATCATTTCTAGCACAAGCAGGAGCCAGCAAGGGCAGAAAGACTTGCCTTTGCCCCAGAGGTAGGCAAGGCACTAGGTTATTTCCACATATTACCACTGTATTAATTTTCCTGCCCAAACAGTCTACTGTATTAAAACAGGCAGGAAAAGTTAGCAGTTGAGTAATTGGGCCAAGGCAGTGGAATTCTGCTTTCAAAACAACAACAACAAAATATGTTACGATGTACAGAGCCAACGAGGGCAAGAAGCACTCAGTAAAAGCATCACTGGAGCCTAAGCCACTGCCGATGGGCCAAGAGACCAGGCAGGGCACAGCAAGGACACGCTTCTGCTATCAGACCACAGAGACAGGCAGCACAACTTGTCCTTGTGTTCTCCTGGTTCTACATGTCATCTGCAACTCTCCTTTCAGTTTCAGTATTTATTTTGAATTGGTTTTGCTGTATTTCTTGTTTGTCTCCCATACATGTGACTTCCTTCCATCTCACCACAAATTTCTACCAAATAAAACCATATGCATTGCCATAGCAACATTGTAATACAAACACAGGGTAATCTTTGCTCACTGAAGTACACAGTTGTTTTTTTTCTCTCTTATTAACAGAATCTGCATCTGCATACAGTTTAACTCAATGTCATGGCAACAACATAAACACAGATTCAAGATATTCTTTCTTCAGAGGGAGGAAGAATAAATGTTTTCAGGAAAAGTGTGGGGGATTTAAGGAAGCGGGATGAAATGTTTGTGACCAAATAGGGCTGAAGTTACATCATCACAGCTGTGCACTGCTCTTTCAAGCCTGCTCTGGTAAGGTGTTACACATTCTCAGCTCCTCCAAGGCGACAACAGAGCACACCCCACATGGCAGGCCAGGTCTAAGCCACAGCTGTCCCCACACTCAGCACACAGGTGAGACTTCCCATCAGTGTGAAGGCAAACCCAAGCATTCATGCACTTTTTTAGACAAGATAAGGTGTCCTGTCCCCTGAACAGCTTTACTCCCAGCACAAGGTGAAGCTGTGCTGTGTTCCTGGCTAGGAAGGTCTGCTCAGCTCTTTGCTTCCAGCTGCCTCTCAGGCCTGGTCAAGCAGCAGTTTCTGCAGCACAATCCTTTTTACCCTCTACAGAACAATTCCCAAAAGGGACATAAATATGGTAAAACCTAGAATTTGGGTGTGTTCACTTAAAACTCAGCTTCTGCACTGACAGGAGTATGATGCTGTTTGCCCATGACAGTTCCATGACTTATGCCTCATACCCCCAGGAAGTTATACAAAAAAGGAAAAGAACCAAGTTCTCCCATACGACTGACTCAACCCCACCTCTCAGCTATTGCTATGCCCTTAGCTATGCGCTATTTTTGTTCCTTGGTTTGTGAAAGGGATGACTTCATTAAGCATTTTTTTTTTTTAGCAGCATGTTCATTCAGTACAAGAGGCTTTACTCTGCTTTGTAAGCCAATGGCCCTTCAGTTCAGCATACTGTGAGTGCTCAGGGCTTGAAGCCTGAACAACCTAAATGTTAACAGTGCCATAACACCACTGCATGCAAATAGCTTGTTCTTTCTGGGACAAGCAGTTTATAGAGGAAAACAAATGAGTGAGCATAGTAGGCATAGAATTGAGCACTCAACACAAGCTTCAGCTGAATGAAGATTAAAATATCAACACAGGGTTTCCATTCGCGGACATCATCTGCGCTGAACCAAACAGGAGTCCTGTACTGGGATCCCGCGACAGTATGATTGTGATCCTACGCTTTTCAAATGGATTGAAGTCTTCCAAACAGCCTCAGCTGTATGTCTTCAATTTCAATTGCTTGACCAGAAATGTAAAAATATGTTTAAGATGAGTTAAGTCTCTTGGGGAGGGACTAAAAACTTCTAATTGCCTACAAAGGCACGTAAGAGTGCATAAGCCTTGATTAAACCACTAACTGTGTCATTATGAATTACAATTCTTGCAGGACCTGCACCAGTTAACTGCCATCACTAAAGCTGGGGCAAAAAACATAATTCTGAATCATTTTTATATTAAAAAAAGAACAAGCTAAACTGAGCCAGAATATTCAGATTCCATTTTGGGTTGCATTTGCTGAATGCTTGTACTCAACATAGTGTAACTGTCACAACCAACCAACCAACCAACCAAAAAAAACAGTGACCCAAGAATGAATGGCAAATGCACTGTATTAACACAGCCTTTTACTCTCGGTTGAGATCTGGAAGATGGCTCACAGCTTTGTTTGACAAATGTCATTTCCAGCAACCACTCTAGGAACGGTACTTCAATACATTTAGGATCTTCTCTAAGGTAAAAAAAAATTCACATCTGAGAGACAGATTTAACAGGATCTTCATTTAAAAACAAATTAAGGTTGCATTCTGACTCCCATGGGAGCTACAACTAGATTTATAAGAGAAAACACAACGTGGGGAAACCCTCTCATTCAATCAATGAAAACCTCCAAGAGCACTGGAAATAATGAAAATCACATCTATCACAAATCTGTGTTCGTCAGCCAAAGACTAATTACAATCACATGCAGACCAACATGAATATCTGCAGCACTCCCATTCCCCTGCATGCTCTGACTGCACAGAACCACCACACTTTTACTCCAGATGAAACATTTCCTGGCAAACGAACCGTGGCAGTTTTGCTGTTCTGCTCTTCTATAGGTGTTAATATGAATGGCTTCAAGAGCGGTTTAAAGTAATTTGTGGCTACCAAATGAGCACGCAGTAATCACTGATTAGGAAAAGCTTATTCACTTCCACTGAACTGAAAAAAACATGAAAGCAACACCTATAGCAAGGAATTGCAGTCCTTTAAATAGGGTTAAAAAAACAAACACTGAAACAAGATGTGGGCAGAAGCCCAACAATGATTAAAAAAGAAAACAGCGCACAGGTGGCTACTGCCAGGAGAGGAGAAAAGCTTTCCTGTTTTATCAGAGCTTGCAAAACAAACAGAGGAAAAAGCACACAGTGTCCCTGTGAGGAGCAGCAGTACGTGCCTACCAAGGTCCGATGCTCTTTCCAAACCTCATTAGCTGGATGTTGCTGTGAACAATAATTTAATGACAATTTGTTTGCAAAGGTGTGAATAAACTCCTACAGCTCTGAACACCTCAAAAATCTCCTCCTAGTATGGCTGGCAAGGACCAGACAAGCTGGTACTGAGGTCTGGATGGAGCCTCTGGGAGCGTGAGCCCTTCTTCACATTGCTGTCATAGCCCCCTGTGACCTCAGCACTACTTCACTGCTAGGTGTTGGCTTTTTAGCTGTAATATCAGTGCTGGCTTTCTATCTGCAACGTCAGATGTTGGCTCGTGACTGACAAACCACCTTCATGGGAGTTTTTGGTCAGAGCATCTAGCCTTGCACTCAGGTGGCTGCCCAGTGGGCATCCCGTGCCACCACCTTTTGTCAAAAGGTGACAGTCTCAAGCAGGGGGCAAAATGAAGTGGCAATGATGGCAGCAACCACCTCATGGAGCCGTTTCCAAGTAATCACGTGCCTATGGCTTTGCAAATGCTTTGCAAATTTAGTGTAAATACTGAAATATCAACTATCTGGCTTCAGTAGATAAAGTAATTGCCAGATGCACAACATTAGCACTAATGAGAAGTCTAGTGCATCAGCACCAATGACACTCCATGTACTCATTTCCATTTTATTTTTTAAACTGAGGCTAATTTAGAAGATGAAACATGCCACCCACAAAAAAAAAAATGCAACTTGCTCTCTCCTTAACACATGAGGCAGGATGCAACCAAGTCTGAAAACAAATATCTACCGCATCAGGCACCCACAATGTCACCACAGAAGACTGAAGTCCAAATTAAAGTAAGATCACGTGCAGCAGCTCTACACGACGAAGAAATACGCTAAAGGAAAGTTAACCTAATGAAACACAAGATTTTATCAGTAAGTTGAAGCACTGTGACTCAAATCCACAAATAAACACAATGTGTGGTATTTATACTTACAGAAATCTGACACTGAGGTGTTATGATAAAAGGAAAAAATACACACTGTTGAAACCAGCTTGGAAACTTTACATTTGGGCTATTGATTTAATAGATACATGGACAAAGGGGTGCTATGCAGTAAAATCAGCAGATTTTTCTGGAACCAGCCACTTCCAATCTCTTTATTTACAGACCTAAATATGCATACTAAATCCAAAGTCAGGGAGGCAGTTTGGAAGTGCTGCCTTAAGTGAAGCAAACCAAACTGAACCTCAGAGAAATTAGTTGTGCAAAAAAGATTTAATTAAATAAGAAAATATAAAAGGCTCATCCCACCCTCTTCTCTCAAAGAACTGTCAGGAACTCTCCCGAATTTCTCCTTCTTCCTCAGACGAAAGGGAAGAACTTCCACTGTCCGAGTCCTCTGCAGATTCACTGGCCTCTAAAGGTATAGGACACAAAACAAACAAACAAACCATTAAACCATTCATTTCAGCAATTTCTTTTTCCAGTTTGCTCACACAGAAGCAGTGTTTTCAATATTCTTTTTCTTCTAATCACAGTTTCCTCAAGGATAGTTATTTCATAACTCATAATCACCTCCATACAGGATACAGCCCTGCACAGGGCCTTGTTGCTGAAGGAGAAAGCAAGGTAATGTTAGGGATTCTTTTAGGTTTGAATTCTCAGTCTCTTAGTCAAGCAGCTAAGTAGAATATTTATCCCATACAAAACTCTTCATCTACTGAGTTCAAATTGTTCTCCTGATTTGTTTTAAACGTTGTTTTCGAGGTTGCTACATAAATGTATTACAACTGTAATGAATTATAAATCATTAGCAGTTTTGTTAGGGTTTCAGTTAAGATGGGGAACTATCGAGAAATTCTAAACGGACAATTAAGATGAGGCACATATGCGCTCCTTTGTCATATTCCAGCATCCCAAAGATGGTGTCAAGCTGCATGAATCCATGAGCTAAGGCTGATGAGGTTAAAGCTGCACAGTAACCTGTGCTTTAGGACAGGCTGCTGCGTTCTGCTGAGATCACATCATGAAGCACTCATTTCCCAAACTGGTCTTAAGCCGTGCATCCCGAGAACCCTTCCTTAACGAGCACTGGCTCCTGTCACCTTGCGGTGAGGTCACCAAATGCCACTGGTTGGTGGCACTCAAACAGCACAAAAATAAACTACAGCCAAGTAGGCACGCGATTCACATGCTGCTCTCATTGATATTTTCAGCATTTGATCCAAATAGGAATTCAAAGACATTTGTGAGCGTTTATTTTCAGAGGTTTCATTAGGAAACATTACCCAAAGGAAACTGATGAAGCATAGTTACTATCTTGTCAGGATCAGTTCTAGATCTGGCAAAGATGGATAATACACAGGACACAGCGTGCACCTGTACAGTTTCAATGGAATTTGTACAAGAAAATAGAAGCATTTCACCCAGAAACATCAGAGGTCACATTTTGTCTACATTAAATCTAGTGTATAATCAATTAACATTTATATGCCAGATATGTACGGAGTAATGCACAAAGTAAGGGTTGTTTTTGCCCCTAAGTCCTGTGAAAACTTCTATAATCCCCTACTATCTTCAGCCATGACTGACCTTGTATGCTGAAATCAGAGCACCTGTATTTTTTGCTGTGAGCAAGGTCAAGCATCAAAACATTGCATGAAAGAATGTGGCAATCTCCTGCCTCACAAAGAAGCTTGACAGACAAATCTTAACTTCAGTTTAGCCTGTTATAATGAGTTTTATTTAATACATATATAGATTGTCTGCACTTAAAAAGAACTTTTTTTTTTTTTTAATCTTGATAGCATTGCCCATGAATTAAGATTGCCCAGCCTCTGCCATCATAAAACTCCTGGCAGTACTCAATGTAAAATTTGAGCTCTGGGTTTAAATTATCTGCAAAAACAGCAGGTAAAGCAACCAAGTGTTGCAGTGTTCTCCTTTACTCTGTGAGGGGTCTTAACACAAAACAAGAGTATGATTATAGTTTTTTATTATTAACGCCTTCCTGTCACAACCTCGATACCTCAATGTGTGCTTGACTGTGATGGAATTTACAGAAACTGTTACCAAAACAGAATAAGAAAATTAATGCTTCCCAAAACCTGCAATAGTTGCCAACATTCCCCAAATACCAGCTTTGGAGATGAGGGCTAAGTGAAGGATCCCTGCAGCAGGGGAGGGTCACTGTCTGGAAGATGCATCCTTGTACCGCACTGGGGCAGAGAGCAATCTGCACTTCCCAGCTATCAGCTCACTTCCCTCACCCTTCTGCTCCACGTTCATACAGAATCACCTGGTTGCTGCAGCAGGATGACCTCAAAATACAGTCACTCATTTACCACTTGGTGTCTGTACCTTTACACACACAACCTCTCTGCCAGCTCCAGAGGTGATAATGACAACCACACAGTTCAAACTGAGTTTATAAGTCAGTCAGTTGTAATTCCCTCCCGATATCTAAATTGCAGGGATAGGGCTGACTACCTTTTGGTAGCAAGGAACCTAAACCTAGAAACAATGGATGAACCAAGGTACCTAGTTTCTGTGTACAGCAGTAAATCCACATGCAAACCTAGGGTGAACATCAGCAGAGCAAGCGGCTCAGACAAGACTCCTGTCTCACTCCTTGGTATGCTGTCTCACTCTCTCCTGCAGTTCATAGCACAGGATCTCTCCCATAGATCACTCAGTGAAGTCTAGCCAGAACTGTGAAGATCCATGGATGTTTGATATCACGGTACAATATCATTAGTCTCAGATGTATTCAGTCTCATTATACACATACAGATCTGTGATTCAGTTGCTGCAGGAAAACAGTAACAGCCAACTTCTTTTGAAGCTTTTCTTATAGGGTGACATCACTGAAAAGTATGCAATCGGGTAGCTAAGTTGACAACTAGCTGGGGACTAAAAGCTGAGCTGAGACACAGACTCAGGGATAACTATGAAAATGAACTTGAAAACTAAAATAGAAATTTCTGCTAGACCTGGACTGCCCATGAAGCTAATTTCAAGATGAAAGTTTTCCCTCAACTAAGTACTTCACAAAATAACAGTGCTTTAACCTACCCAAAAAAGCTGCTTTGCCATTACCATTTTAATAACTGTACTATAATTGAGGATTATGGTCCAATGTTAGGAGTTACACTGGGAAATCACAATGATTTCTGGAGCAGGTTGACTTACAACTAATGTTCCCCAGACAGCTCAACGTTTTAGAAACAAACAACTCTGCTGAAATGCTGTGTACAAAATTTAGCACAAGTCTGCACTACCTTAGTGGCTAAAATTATACAAAAATGGATGAAGCACCAGGAAACAAACTGAGGACAAACACATACAATACCGCTTACTGATGCAAGCCATCAGCTTTAACGTTTGTGACAGAACATTTATAGCAGCTTTTTTATAGCAATCTTTTAGATTCCGAGGGAAATAAATACAAGACATACAGTACATTCCTGGCATTAATAATGGGTGTATCCTTGATTACTGTTTATCCAACTAAAATATCTAAGTATAGCATAACAGGAAATAAATATATGCTTACCTTGGCCAAGAACCACCATGTCATTCTTCAGTTTTTTCAAGACCACAAATAACGTTGGGTACTCAATTATTACTTTGTTTTTCAAATTTTCTAGGAGGCTTCTACTGGCATCCAGTTCACTGTACCTTAAAAATAGCAGGAAAGTTTATTTTGGATTTTAATACTACCAAGAACATAATGTACACTTTCTAAAAAATAAAAAAGAAAAAGAAAAAAAAAAGTTTTCTGGCAGTTCGTAGGATTTTCAGATGATATCATGCTCAGAAGAACTATCTTATGATTCAAATTACGTATTTGGGCCTATTACCCAGCCACATTCATTTTATTTTTAAACCTTTCTAACACCTAAGTCTAAGAGAAAGAGGAAAACTGAATTCAAATTGCTTTACAGGCTAAGATATTTCCAGAGCTCTTAATGAATACTTTGAGCAAAATCATATTCTAAACTGAAACTAAGACTTGCTGTTTACTTGTTTTTCCACTCAGTCACTCTTAGTATATGCTTAATACATGTGTGCACTTCTCCTTTTTCATGCTTACTGGCTTTTTAACATTACAGGTTTAATTTATACGGTTAATAATATACCCTATGACATTTGCTTATGAATTATCATTTCAGTATTGAAAAGATGAAATAAAAAGCATACATAGTCTACCATTAAAGCAAAGGAACACTGGAAGAGCTCTGTTTTTGTAGAAGTAAGGCTTGCCTACCTAGGTTAGACAGCAATGGCTGCCACTGGAGCAGTCATTTCCAGCAGATGGTACAAAACCTCTGCTTGCAGCACCAGCTGCAAGAAACCCCAGCAAAGAGCTGTGCATCTATGTGTGCTACGAGAGGCATGTGTTGTGTACCCCTGACCCACAGAAGAACTCCTCTTCACCCTGAAGGGTGAAGCCAGTTTTAAACAGCCATATTAGTAAACATAGTAAAAACTAAACGGAACACCTTCTCAACAATTATATCCTAGAAATGTAATATTCTGTCCCATCTCTGTAAGAGGAAACCTGCATGTGGGATCTTGGGGAAAGCAAGGGCTATTTCAAAACCCTCTTTATGACAGAAACCCTGTTTCTTTCACTTGATGCAACCGCAGCATCCAACACATGCTCTGATATTATACTACAATCTGAGTTACGCAATTCTTTCTGTAATCAGGATTATTCAATTACTATTAAGCTACTGTATCACTTAAAGCCAAAGGAAGTTCCAAACCAAAACACACTGTGGCAATAAATTTCACATAGCTCCTCTACCTTCTCTGATCATTTATATATTACGCAGTTGGGCTTTCTTTTGTCACTCCACCCCCAAAACAAGACAAAACAAACCAAACAAAAAAACCTCAATGAAAAAAAATCTCACAAACAAACAAACAAACAAAAACACTGGATAGATGAAGGGAATGTATCCTTCGTTATTTTCAGTAATGTGTGATAAAGAACTGTGCATCAGAGGAGTCAGTAGACAAGATTACTAAAGGCAAAACAGGATTTTAGTTCTTTGGATTTCAGCGAAGCATAGTTCGAACAAAAACTATTTCTTTCTCATATTCAACTTCAAATCATCATGAAAATATTTGGTTTCATGTTTCTCTCAACCCAAAGTAATTATGACCTGTTCCTAGTGAAATCCTTTAAAAGGGATAACAGTATACTGCATTTCTTATTGAATGAATATAACCATAGCTTATGGATTAACACACACGAGAAGAAATATATTTACAGCTTTATTTACAGTACTCTAAATGCAAAGTATGGCAATACCTTTCCTCTGGCAAGAACTTCAACACATTCTTTTCTGGTTAAGCAAACATTTACCACTAAGAGGCTAAACTAATTCACATGCCACAATACACTTTCCATTATCTCATGTTTTAGACAAAACATCTTTAGTGTCCAGTTTGGCATAAGATAAAACATTTGTACTTAGAACTATTTTATGATAGTAAATTATTAAAGCGTTAGATCACTAAGTCAAAGCTTTATCTTTTTTTGTTCTTAAAGTATATTTTATTGGTTGACAATGACAGAGAAAAAATCCAAATGTTTAGTTCATAACCCTCAGGGAGAATATAACAAAGAGCCTAGTGCTTCTCGTTCTCAGACTTTGTAGTTTGTGCCTATCCTATCCAGAGACCTCAGTCTATCACACTCCTTCCTTTACACACAAACACACGTTGAGGTTTCCTGTTAATCCACCTGTCAGCCCCTTCCTTCACTGAGCACATTTATGATCTTGAAAGAAAAATACCTGTCACTCAATTCCAGTCAAATACAGGATGGCTCTGCTGAGCAAGACTGACTTTTCAGGTTCTCTCTGACAGACTTTATCACAATAAAAACCTCCCCAATTTATCAAAGAAGTAAAACAGTCATACCACAGTGAGCAGCACAAGCCTCTGGCCACAAGACCGCCCTGTATTACAGCTTTTCCAGAAACCTGAACTCACCACTTTAATTTTTTACTCGTGAAAAGGTTAGACCTGCTTGGCGAAAAACCAAAAAGCATGAATCCTAAACCAGAACGGCTTCTTACAAGTCACACACCACAAGGAGCCGAATACGCACTCGGTGTTAGCACAGGACCAAGGCCTCACCACAGATGGGGGTGGGCAAGGCTGGCACAGTGTGGTGAGAACTTGGGTCTGACATTCTTGTTCTCACCATGTTTACCCACTTGTCCTGTACCACCAGGACTGCCTAGCCTGTCCAATAAGAGCCTATACCAGGCTGCAACTTGTTTCAGGTCCTTCAAGTTCAAACCTATATGTGATGCATCACAACTCTGAAGTGTAAATTTGGAAAGAACCAAGTAATACACACAGTTTTTTTTTTTTTTTTTTTTTCCTTAACTTGTGGTTACACATGCTGCTGCAGAGCATCTTTCCCATTCTGGCACTGAACACACGCTGCTGTCCCCCTTTGCCTCACTCATCTCCCCAGTTCCCGCACTCAGAGGGCCTTCTCTTTACATCCTCCCTGGATCTCTGTCCCTGCTATTTACCTGCTACACGCTTCCTCTGCCCCTTCCATTCACTCCCTCAGTTTCTGTGTTCTACTCCCCCCATCTAATGTACTTTCCTGAATATTTTCCTGCCCTAAGCAAGGCTTTATGCCCTTGTCACAAAGTAGAAAAATGGCCTGGATTTTTTCTTCAGAAAATTCCATTTATAAGGACCACAAAGAGACAATCTTGGCAGACAACGGCTTTTGGTTTTAGCTGGAATGAAGTAACAATAACTGCTTTTAAAAAGACAAAAATTAAACAAAAATTGCCTGCCAGCAGGCAGTTTAAAAGCCTACAAAAATTGAGACAACTGAGAAAACTTAACGAGATTCAGCAATACTACATCTGCTCCCTTAGAACCTTTTACATTTGCTCTATGCATCGCTTTGTTACCTTTAACAAACTGTTGACGTTAATCGTGGCTCTGCACTTTTGCTAGCACCTGCAAACTTCTGCAAAGGGTAATTTCACTATCTATAGCTATTCTACTACCTTCCAGGAATTCAAAAATTCAGCCTCCTAATCTGTCTCCCACACACAGGAATGCTATATTAGGTCACAGCGTCACAACAGACTCTCTCAAAGGGAGCCCTGGGCTATCATTCACTGGTGCAACTTGTCTCCATGAATTCAGACAGCAGGAAATTCCCTGCTGATCAGGTTTTCCTGAATGTCATCTACAGGAACTTTGATTTTAATAATAGAGAAAAATGTGCAATCTGGAATTAAAGATAAATTGCAACCACGTTATTTCTTTAATTTAGTCTTCTAGCTACTGGAAAGAGAGTACAGAAGTTTTTTACCAGTCTAAATAATTACAAACATCAGTAAAGTAGATGTTTGTATAATGGTGTTCCTAACTTTCCTGAGAGAGATATCAGCTAAAACTTTTATTCCCATTTTAAACAAAGACGATGTTTCTTCCTAGAACTGAGTGGAAACATCAAAATATTTCCTTTGCATAATTCAACAATAAATCATGTTTATCTACTTCAGGCCAAATCCTAAAAATTCACAATATTTTGCTAATTTATGAGAAGAAAGAGCATTCCTCCCCCCCTCAATGTCCCCAAGCGAAGGAGGGCAGCATTTTCTAGGTATCTGCATTTGCCTAGAAGAGAGCAAAGACTGGATACAGCTTTTAAAGGCTCTCCCAAGCACTCATTGTGAAGTGCTGTAGCATAGCAAAGATAATAGCTACCAGATGGACTTTCATTCCTAAGTGGTGAATAACCTCTTCGTGTGGTTATGATTTGGTGAACATGGAAGTAGTGAAATGTACTCTTGAATTAGATATGAAAGGAAAGTTATATGGCAGAAAGTAAACATGATGTACTGAAATAATGCAGACTTTTAATATTTAACTTTGTCACAACTCTGACATTCTAAAAATCTAGAACAATAAATTTTTGTAGTCCATATGCATGGAAAAGAATTAGAAAATTCAGTAAGAAAAAGGGCAGAGTCTTAAAAAAAAAGAAGAGAAACAATAAAGGAAATTACTTGCTCTAATACTTCCTTTGTAACATAATTCTTAACAACAGAAGTCTCTACTTTGCCTGAAAGCTCTTAAGAGATGGGGAACAACCAAATTCAACTTAGTATTTTAATACAAAGATGGTAATAAAGTTTACATCGATATTTTAAAACCTCTAAGCTGCTCCTTTCACTCTTCTCTATGGTTTCCCTCCCAGTGGAGGATCTCCACAGTTAGCCTTACACATGCACAGCTTAATCCATACCAATACAGGTAAGCAGCATGACCAATCCTTTTTCAAACCAGATCACCATTTTCAGCAACATCTCCATCACAGCAGAGTAATTTTTTCTTCTTTTCAGAAAAAAAAAAGGAAAACTAGGACAAGCAGCAACCTCTTCTTACCAGCATTTGGACCACCTGTCCTGTTGGGAAGCAGCTGAAAAAGCATAGGAAGAAAAGCTGCCAGCACGCCAAGAAAAGCATCTCAGACTTCATCATCACCTCCCAACTACACCTATATACACAGAATGCAAAAAGGCACATAACAAATTATAACATTGTTCTTTTTCGTTCCTATATTTTAACCATAGGCCACACGTACACAAAAGCCCTATTAAGACAAGCTATAACAAATCAGTCACTTCTCTTTCCTGGATCATAAGAGGCCCTTATATTAAGCAAATCAAAGTATTTCTGCAAATTGAAGTGTAAACTAGAAGCAAAATATTATAGAATACTCTTCTTACAAACATATTTCAGGGAGTTAAAATTTCCTGGAAGTAAAACAAACAAACAAAAACACTAATGCCTAAGAAAAGATCAGAGGACACTAATTGTCACCTAAATTATTGGGCACAATAGTAGCTGTCCAGAAAGATTCATTGGTTTGTTCATTTTCACCCTATAAAATATACAAAAGAGTTAATGGAAAAAAGAGATAAGCAACATAAAAGTATGTTGCTGTAGAAGCACAAAGACTATCCTTGTTTAAATCTCTTGAGAATGAGGCAATTGCATGAAGGAAAAAACACAGTAAAAAGTTCTTCGGTGACAACCATGGAAAAATGTATCAATTGATGGCAAAAACCGTAAAGCAGATAAGGCATCTGTTACAGCAATTTAGTGGACAGAGCACTAAGAGCACTAAGAGAGATGTGGTAAAAGAACTCAGGATACAAAATAATCTAAAGATTAACTGAAGAATAAACCATCTTGAATTTTTTAGTTGAGAAAGTATAATAAAACAAACAGGAGGAAAATATGAAGCTAACTAATGTCATTTTCTTGGATTCAGTAGAATTTGGTTCAAAGAACACAGAAACTGTGATACAGAAATTTCAAGAAAGCAAATATTTTCCCCATCTCGTAAGACATAATGACAAGAAAAAATAAAATCCAGCAGCAAGTAAACATACTATCATTTAAGAGCATCACAGCAACTGTCCTTCACAGAAACAGAAGTTTGCCAGGGAGCTGCATGAACTGCTGAAAAGCTTATGGCTTACAAATCTAAGTTGTTCATGCAGATACACTGTAAAAGGGTATACCATGACTGTCTAAGACTACACACGTATGAGCTAAAGAAACAAACCAGCCTAATGAGCCAATGACAGCCAGAAGGCCTGAAGGGAAAATCAAATTTCACAGGGGAAAAGTTATTAGAAAGAGAATGGGTTGAATACCAAAGATGAATTCCTTTAGTTACAAAAAGCACGAAGATTTCAGTGGCATCTCTAGCATAAGCAAAAGCTGTGGGTGGTTCCCCAAAAATGCAAGGAAATCAAGTTAAGTGACTTGTACCATTAATAAAAAACTGGCATAATCATGGGGAAAGTGATTGTCACAGGCCTACTTTAATTACAGTACTTGTTACACAACCTCATGAGACGATATTGTAAATAATTTTAGAGGTGGGGAGTTTACCAAGGAATAAAAAGGATGCAATGAAAAATTCTTCATATACCAAGTTCAGAAAATGAATAGGTCAAATCTCACTTGAAAGCTTAATGCAAGTCAGCAGTGCGTTGACAAGATTAACAGAAGTACAGGGCTGATGAGAAATGAGCCCTCATAAACTGGCAATAATTTTCTTGCTACACTTGGGTTAATCTAATGAACCTCTATTTCAGAAAAAAGAGCTGTTACTTCTGGAATTTAGGATCCCCAGAAAGCAAATTCAAACTTTTCAAGTTTAGCTCATATGAAGATAGTCTGAATATCTCTAACACTCTGGGCTAAATGGTGGATATATATCCAGAAACTGATACTTATTAGCATGGAAATCAAAGTGCGATAAGCCTTCCATTAAGGGGTTACTAATGCTTTACAAAGAAAAGAAAAAGCTCTGAAATAAAGAAAACAAATTATTTTCTTGGCAAACAAGCAGGAAGGTCAATTCCCTCCTTGGCGGGGTCGAAACAATCAGTCCTAGTTCATTTCCGTCAGGAAGAAGAAAAAACAGAGGGATTCCCCTTTGGCAGCATCATAAGGAAATAACAAGATCTCTCCTTTCCCACTGGAGCACAAAGAGGTTCCCCTTTACTACGCCTCCGCGAAAACACTGATGGCTAATGTGCCATTTTTCACAGTGCTGCAGCTTCCAAGTTCAGTCTATCACTTCAGCTACTTTCAAACACAAACAAATTTGTATATGTGCTTCTAGAAGTGC
The DNA here is from genome assembly GCF_016699485.2 of Gallus gallus. Lineage (NCBI taxonomy): Eukaryota > Metazoa > Chordata > Aves > Galliformes > Phasianidae > Gallus > Gallus gallus. The sequence continues at coordinate 15,903,906 of NC_052539.1, read as the reverse complement.
TTTATTCCAGCCTCCTCGTGGTGCCTGGTGACCAAAACTAAGAAACTCAGCTAGCTGCAAGTCAGAGACTCACCTGCCTTTTCCTTCCACGAACAGCAATTAAACAGAATCTCTGAGGCGTATCCTCTACTTCTGGAAAATACTGAACAGCAACCCAGATACATATCACTGAATCAAACCCTTCAGTACATCTTACAACATGTTTCCTCCTTTCTAACAACTCAATTTCAGCAACTCTCTCCCCAGGTCTAGTGGCAGCAGGGGTGTTTCCAAACTGCAGTCTTCTCTAGGACTTCATGGCCTATCCTCCTGCCTTTGAGTCTGCCTTATATATGCATGCTACACAGCACACAGACTGCAATGAAAGCCTTTTCCATACTATCCCCATGTTATGTATTATGACCATACACTTAAGTTCATCTCTGCTCCGCAGAAGAGGTGGAGGGCTGGAGCAAACTGCAAGATCTGCTCTAGGAACAGCCATTCCTAGACGCACACTCACTTGGAGAGAGGAGAGAAAATCTGCGTACACGTTCACTGGGTATGCCACTCCTATTCTGTAAACCCGGTTGTGATGCAGAAAAGAGGCTACTATGCACAGTTTTCCTTATATTTTAGAACTTGGGGTCTGCCTACCTGCTTTGCAAGCGTGAAGGCTCTGCACATCTTTGAATCTGCCTATGGTGCTTGCAGAACACTAGTGGATGACTAGACAGGGCAAACTGCTGGTTGAAGCCAACACTAACACTTCTATTAGTATCTCATTCTCCACCTCTTTACTTACTCACACATTCTTCCTCTGTAAGTGGTCTGGATCTAACTTGCTGCAACACAGACTGCAGAATTTTGGAGCTGAGACTGCGACTTCAAATAAATCTTTGTGCAACAGATGTTTCAGCCTGAGATTCTCTAGCTGGGACACTCCAAAAACCCTAATGCAATACCATTAATTATAAAACAGTTCATCCAAAATAATTCAGCGTGTGTTACAAAACGCTGGATTGTTGCTTTAAAAAACAGGCACATACTGGTTCATAAAGGAATTCCTTTCAGGGAAAAACAAAAAACAAAAAAAAAAAAGAATGATTGCTCAAGATAGTAAGATGGACAAACTCTGTTTGTTTGGAATCATCCCAAAAATCTTCTCAAAGGTCAAGTAATTGTAGTCAGACATCATAAACATTTAACTATGCATGCTAGGGATTCATATCATACATACTTTTTATAATCAGCAATGACTAGATTTCTGCTTTTCTTTTATGTTGTGTAAGACAGGATTTGGGTTAAGAACGTAAGTAGATAGGAAGGAAAACTGACTACTTTTTACAGTAAAAGCTGCATATCCCAGAATCTCTCACTCCCCATCACTTTTGTCAGCAGAGAGACTCATGTTCAGAGAAAGAAGGAGCAAGTGAGAAGTGATGCTGAAATGGACGCAGTAACAAACCTGGGAAGGCTAAAAATGACCTACAAGAAAATGGAACAAAAGTATTCAGTAAGAAAATTGCAAGTTTTAATAAAAAATAAACCAAAACGAAAGCCAGCGCTCTGGGAAAAAACAGCAGAAGGCAATACACAGGAGCACTGTGTTTAAGAAACAGACTACAGACCTAACGCTCTTTCCCTTCAACACTACAAAGTAGCCAGAGCCTGACTACAGTTGTGCAGTGAAGAATGACTATTGTAAGCTAGCTCCCTGCCTTTGTAAGGCTGGCAGAGCTGCTTTTGTGCCAGCTGCTGTGAGCCAGAGAGGAGTAATGAATTCTACTGTCAATCTTCAGCTGGCGTAGGCTAAAGCCAGCTTGGGGTCTGTTCCAACTCATGCCAAGGCCAGCAGTTCAGCCAGGGATTTGTATCCCTAATTCCTGTCTCATGTATACCACGTACTAAATAAATGGGAAGAGAAATTGCTTCTTAAATAAGACTAAAGGATCTTAACAAATCACCACACACTTTCCAACACCTGCAGGAAATGCAGAGAACAATAACGCTTGAGAAGGTCCAACCTCAATATGTTTGTTCTGATACATGAATCAAGTAGTATTTTTGAAATGATTTCTAAATACGATAAAAAGTTGATGCATGCACCATGCTGGTAGCTGTGGTTTTTTGTTTGTTTGTTTGTTTAAACAACCAAACCACGTATGAAAAGCAGAAAGCAAAATCTGCAAGCTCCACTGGTTTCACATGAAGTCATTTGGAGACTACAATGCAGAAGGAATTACCCTGTGAAGATCATACAAAAAATTAACACTATCTAAGGAAAACACTAACACTACAAATACCTGAGGCTGTGGGTAAATATAACAGTATTTTATACTCTTATAATCACTGACAAAGAATCAGATATATAACAGACTTTCTTTTTAATGACAGGAAAATAAATAGTTCAATATAAATATAACATTTAAAAATATTTGTTTCCATTAATCCATATAACTCTTTGAATTCCCAGACAATAAAAGTCTGTTGGCGTACAGAGGCTAAAGCGAAAAGAACTTACTTCATCTTCCTAAACCTATTACTGTGACTACTGCGACCTACTAATGTGATCTAACCCACAGATACTGAAAAACAATAGACCAGAAAAGAAAATTCTCTTTGAGCACAGAACTCAATCATCCAAGGAAAGAACTCTCATTTCTGCCAGCTGATCTTGAGACAGGGAAGTGCTCCAACATTACTAACATCATCCAGGCTTCTGGGAAGCAACTGCGCTGGATCAGTCGAAGCAAAATAAGCGTTCACCACCATAAAGCAATGACATTTAGTAGAGAAGAACCTCCAATACTTGTTTAGCATTTTCTTCCCTGTGGTCCACAAGAATTAAGAGGCAAACATGCCAGCATTCTCATGTTGCACCAGCCAATGTCACCACAGAAAGTAAGAAGCCCCTTGATGTTGCAACTGGCACAAAAATGCTTTGGATAGTTTTGGCTTTCTGAGCAACTGAAGAAGCATGAGCTGCACCAGTACCACTGCTACAAACACCAATGCTACAACTGACCTGATATGCCAACATCCCTAGCTAGCATGGCTGTTTTACAACAGGAAAGGTATTCTGCACTCAGTTCCTGGAAGGATATGGTCCAGTGAAAGCAGCGGGCTATAGGGACACATTCTGAAGCAATGCTTATGGGCTATTTTGAATATACTAACCGGTAAAAAAGAAACATTTTTATATAAAAGACCTAATAATGAAGTTTAAGAAAGTATTGTTTTTTAATTCCATTAAACTAAATGTGGTTCAAGACAGACAACTATCTCAACTGACTTCATGCAAGATGTTACTGAATCCAGAAAGAGAGATCACTGAACAGTGCCTCTTAGATAAAAATATCCATGGTAAACTAGGTCTGTTGTAGTTCATTCTCCCTTAAAAATAGGACGATCTTACATGATAAGGAAGAGCAAGTACCTCTCCAGCCATTAACTTAACCTATAACAAATATCAAGGATCTGTTGAATTTAGGATTTTTGTTTCTGCTTTTTATTTATTATTATTATTGTTACACAAAGCCTAATAAGGCAATTCTCAGGAAAAGAAGAAAGTGCATTTCCCAAATCAGACTGTGTAATTTGGCAGTTGCATTTTTTCTTCCCTTAGTGGAAAAAACAATACTCTTACCGTATGAAGTCACTTTGAAGGCATCCCAAATAAAGGACTGAAGGCAGTCAGGACATTAATTTATCCTGAAGAAAGAAAAGACTACTTTATGAAAGAATGCAGGCTGTAAAAACCATCCAAGAGGCAGTGGCTAAACCTTTCTTGGAATAGCTTCAACCAAGGAGAGAATGGACACCAACTAAATATTGCATAAGAGGTGATAGAGGCAAGCACCACAAATGGAAAACTAACAAACCACTCAAATGCAGATGCTTTCCAAACCAAGGTTTTAAAGAAAGAGTTGTGTAACACTCATGACTTTGAATCCTCCTTCGTAAGATTCTTCATAAAATACAACTAAATGAGAAGACAATCAAGTGATGTAACGGTTCTAGTGTTATCGGCTATTAGGTGACAGGTACAGAGGAGAGGATACAATGAGTGATTACGCTTTAGGATACTCCAAACAATCATGGAGTGCTATGAACTCATACTAAAAACAATTCTTACAAGTTGAGATTAGATAGGAGCTAGAGATCAGGATAGGGAACAAGAAAGCCAAAATAACAGCTTATCACAGATGGGAAAGTTGTCTTGCCACTACTGACTATGAAAGGCACCTAGGAGTAAGAAAGCAAGCACCACGTTGTTTAGCTGCTATTCATAACATCCATGCAGCACTTGATTTATCCAGCTGCTTTTAGAAGTTCTGCAGAGTTCCTGTGAGGAAGCAGAAATCTGCACTGCATGGTTAATTTATATCTTTGGAGAAAGAAAATAAAGAAAACCCCAAGACTTAAAGCATTCTGTAAAGGACCTTCAAAATGAAAGGACTGTTTGCGATGAAATGCAGAGAACAGCCAAAACCGAACCACAGACTCCTGTTTCATAAACATTCGCAGGAAATAGTAAAATCCTTCTGTAACATACTTATCTTAAAACTAGCAGACGAGCATTTTATAACCCATAATAATCCTGCTTAGATGTTCTCTGAAACACCACTGCACTGCCTCGGTAATCCATAATCCCAACTATGAAAAATATTTTTCTCAAATGGTTCTGCTAAGCCAAAAAACAACATCCAACCAAACAGCACATTTTTTTTTTTTACAGCCTTCCCATTACCTAGAACTTGTGGAGAAGTCATCTCCGGTGGGTCCAGGGGAAGTTTGGGTAACAGGCTGTTTATGTAGCTTTGCATCATTAGTAGACTATACTGATCCTACTCCTCCAGCCTGCCCACGGAGTGACGAAGGTCATTCTGCCATGCTGGAACAGAGTCCAGAACTGTATGGAATGAGGTGGCACAGGGTGAGCTAACAGAGACACTCAAGATGACACAAAGCAGGAGTCAGCAGCCACTGCTAGGAATAGAGCGGACCTGGCCCAAGCATTCCCACTGCAACACCAGGCACTGATTTTTACCATGAGACAAAATACACCCTAATGAATTTAACTGGGTGGAATCATAGTAGACAAAACCAAAGTAAATTCTCTCTTAGCTACAATGCAACTAGAGTAAAAGTTCAGATTCCCTCAGAGAGCCTTAGTCACAGCAGCTATGCTAGCACAAGCACACCCAGAGCTTGCTGGCAGAGACAAAGCCTATGCTGACAAAAGATGTTTTTCTGCTGACATGGCAGTCCCATCACTTCAAACAAATTTTCTTCTTTCCTTCAGAAGCAGAATTTCCTTTCAGCACACTGCTTCCTTGACTGGTGTGCACAGCCACACAGCTGGGCCTGCTCCACTGACCAGGAGGTGCATTTCTAGTCCAAAAACCTCCTCGTTACCTTCCTACAGTTCTATAATATACATTTGCTGATTAAATATGTGACTCTAATATCAACCAACAGAGCCAATTCTTGGAATACACATGAGGCTCAAATGTCAGGGTATTTCATGAGATTCTTCTAAAAAGCTTTGTGAAAAAGAATGCTCTCTCAGCTCTCACCACGAGCTAAGGAAGTGCTATACCAATTTAGAAAGAACAAAATGGTTAAGTAACAAAAGAAACTGATGAGCAATAGAGATTGTCCACTTTGATACTAGTTTATTTTCCCAAGCCTTCTACGCAATTCACATACCCTATTTCAAAAGATCAAGAGGTGAATTGTACCTGCTATTGCAAAAGCAAGTTTTTCCTCCTTTCTAAAGAACTGCAATGTAAAAAAAAAGCAAGCACCTATCTGAAAGGTTAAGCCAAGTAGCAATTCAAACAGTTGTTAACGCTTCTTTAACTGAAAAATATCCCCAAGCGTTAAAACTAAAATACTGGGGGAAAAACTAAAGAACGTGTATAAATGCCTGTATTTTGAAGATACAAATGAATATTCAGCATCATTTTCTGAACGCTGCCTTTCCGATCACACAGCAAAAAGTGACATACAGCAGTAACAATCTGAAAGCATTTTCAGTTTTTGCTGCATTAATTTGAGTACAAAGAAGGGGACAGAAGTTGTTCATGCTCCGGGAACCTGTCCTGAGCACCACTGCTAACAGATGAACCCAAGCCTGCAAAAAACATTTTAGAACTGGAAATAGTTCTATGTCTACTTAAAGCTATTTCAAATAGTGATTTCAAAGAGGGAAAAATATTAAAATCATGAGAAGTTTATATTCTGGGGGCTTGAGTGATCAAGTACATTACTCACATCTGAATAATACTTACTGGGAAAAGAAATGCAGCATGAACAGGAAGTTCAGTTACAACTGAAATGTCTTTCCTATATCTTTTTTTCCCCTTAGAAATAATACACCATGCTTTAGGGAAGCATGCTATTTTCACTTGTTACATTTGAAGAAAAGAATGTACATTAAAAACCCTAACTAGGAATCACTGGTCAACCACACTAAGCTACATTAAAGCTGGTACACATCCTTTTCAGTAACAATGACAACAGCGTGGAATGTTCAAAATGGCATTTATACCATTAAAGATGATTTACTTAACGTTTATTTTTGAAATTCAAGATTATTGCCTGTTCAGGAAACAAAGATAGCAATCCTTCACAAGTCAGAACTCTGGAAACCACACCCACCAATATCGTAGCATGAAGAGTGATGAGCCAGTAACTGAGAAAAATGCATTCCTTCAGATGCTGCCACTGGATGCTGATGAGCAAGTCATTTTTGCTGCAATGCTTTAAAAGGACAGCTATCCCACTCACTCTCCTGAGGGGTTAACATATCCACAAAGGTGCTCGAAGAAGGGAATGGACATCCACACTTCTGCTGGTCAACAGAGTATTTTGCTGCTTAATACTCATCCAGCAGTGAGCTGAGTCACTTGCATGGATGGCTGCTGAAGCAGTTCAGGTACAGGCACACTTCCCAAACCACCAAAACCACTACGGTGCTATGAGCACCACAGTTCTTAAATTGTCCAAGTACAATTTAGCAGAATTTACAAATCACAGTATTTGAGCAGATACTTCAATGCTGACATACGAACAGACAAAGAAATAAGATCTTTGCAGCATCATTTTTAAGGTGGCTGGTAATTATGCACACAAGTTAATCCATGGGATTGGGCTATTTCTTCCTGGTGCATTAAAGTTCAAGAAATGTGTTCTTTCTTTTTGCTGTCTTTAATTAATACGCACACAAACCAATGAACCACATTACCTGGTGGAGTTTTGCTTCCTGTTCTCTATTTTCATTAGAATTTGTACATCTGACCGAGGAGACATTGTATATGTCTTTAATCTGAAAAAAACAATATGCAACAGAAATGAAGAAACAATGATGTACTTCAGACTCTTCCTCCTATCATCTGTAAAAGATGAGAATCTTTTATATGTCAACAAGCAAAAGCATTTTTTTTCCTTCATAAAGAAACCCCACATTTTCCACATCTTCAATACCTTCTAAAAATTAGGGCTGTAATTATTGGTATGTTTTTCTAACTGCTCCAAACAAAAGGATCACTGTCACCCCCACTGGGCTGAATTATGCTACGTTTCTTAGACTTAGAGTTGCTTTATTTGATCTTTATGTTATAAACCTTCATTATCTTCTCCTGATTTACATGTGGAGGGTTACTTGGGTTACCATGTTCCAGGGTTACTTGGTTGGTCAAAGTTGGGATGGTTTTCATCACAGCAACTAAAGCTGTACAGCTGACAGGGACCTCAGCCGTCCATGTTTGAAGTGCAGTGAGGTTAAGCAGTCTATTCAGAACCACTCCCATCTTTTATTAGCAAAGTATATGGACGAGGCAGAAAGCAAATCAATACGCACCTTTGACAAACTACAGGATCTGACTCCACTGGATCAATGTAGGGCTTAAGGATATCGGTGAGTGTTTTATCCTCTGGCACCCTTTCCCCAGAGATAAAAATCAAATACGTAAGACACGGTTCATCATGCACGCAGAATTCTATTATCTGAGTCATTTACAGAAAGCTGTACATTTGCACGCTACCGTGGTACACCTGAATACTTCATGGGTGGATTATAAATGTGGATCAATACAGCCCAGATAATTGACAATTCCATATCAATTTCAACACTAAGACTTCATTGGCATCTGCAAGGAGTAAACAGATGAGTATCTCCAGTTCCAAACCCTGCAGCATAACATGTTGCCTGTACAGACCTAGAAGTAGATATTGGAATATTTCACATCCACCTTTAGACTAGGAAGAAAGGAGAGAAACATTTGTCAATAAGAGTTGAATTTTTGGCTTTTACAAAATGCACTTGCGGGCTTTCCTACAAAGCAAACAATGAAAACATTTCATTGTATGTGCAGGTCAGCTCCAGCACGCAGGCAAAGAGGGAATGGAAATCTTGCTGCTCTTCTGCCCCATGAGAGCAGAACACCTTAGCTGAGGGGATATTGCCACCATAAACGTACCAGGTGCTTGTTCACTGCCAGGAAGGAGTAGCAATCAAATATTTCCTTTGATTTGACAACCTCCTTAGCCTTCAAAGAAGAAAGTACTACACAACTTCAAATACCTTTTAAATTTGAATGCCCTTTTAGTTAAGACACAAAATAATATTCAAGTTTACCTCATGTAATGGAAATAATTAAGAATGGATCAAAATATTTCCCATTTGAATTTCAATAGAGTAATTTCTAAAAATCCATTTTTCAAACTCTGTACCTTTTTAAAATGTATTCAGCATGACAGTGAGGAAATACAAGCTTCAAATGCCAGTAGAACTTCTGCTCCCTGAAAAGAAGAAGAAATGCAGATTCTTAATGCCTCACTAGTTAGCTGGTAACTGCTACTCACCTTTCCACAGCACAACATAAATAGAAGAGGGGTCAGGGGCAGGGAGGGAAGCCGCCTTTCAGTATAACAGTGAAAACAGACATTGGAAAGAATAAACGTAGTACAGAACTAGCAGGAAGCTTCTGTAAGAGACAAAACTTGATGTTGCATTCCGTTCTCCAGTTCGTTGGTTGGCAAACCATCCTGCTTCTAAAGCTAGCATAATTAGTATCTGACAACAGAAACTGCTGGAGCATAGTTTCAGTGCAGTATGGCGTCAGGAAAGGCAGAACTGCCTACAGGGTGTCCCTCTAGATCAGGAATCTGCTGAAGGCAACAGTGACTTCAAGCAAATCATTCTTCCTTTTCTTGCTTCAAATTCTCCCATCCCGTACAATGAGCGTAACTATCTTTTTCTAAGTGAAATCGCATAAGTAAAAAGCACAGTCTGAAAGGATGGTTCTTGGCCCTTTCCTCTGGTTTAGAATTTGACACCTGTGACAAACAGTGAAGATTTAGGAAGCAGATGCCAGGTATCTATTTGAAGCACAAGAACTTCAAGTGGTACTTTTTAATTTAATTTAATTTTTACTATTTAAGATCCATCAATCCTTATATCTAAGATAATCAGCAACAGTTATGCAAAGATTCTGGTACTGCTACAATTAAAAATAAACACACTGTTGCTCAAACATGCTGTTTAATTTGCTTATCAGGCAGATGGAACTATCCAGCAGGATCTAGCTGCCTGCAGAGACAAGCATACGTACAATCAAGTAAAAAGCAGTAAACAAGTTAGTTGCTAAGCTCAATTAACTATCATATCAATTTTCAGATGCAGGCACTTTATAAAGTGCACTTACCAAATACGTAATTATTGACTTAAGTTAGGCCTGGGGGAAAGCTAAGCTTTACAGCTGTGCTACACTTCTCATAGGCTAAGTACAATCACAGGTATTATCTTTTACCTTCACCCCCAACAAAAAAAGATGCAAGAACCCCCCAAAGAGCTAATAATTAGTATATTAGAATAAACTGAACTGCAGGTGGCTATGGTCCACAAAGCACCGTGTGACTCAGTAGAGCTGTATGTGCCTTGTGTCTCGTGATTTTTGCCCTATATCTGCTCATGCTTGTTAAAACTGAGAATGAAGGATCCCTCCTTAAATGAAGAGGTCAAGTTACAGCAGATCAGGTCTGAAACAGGTGAGAAAATGGCATGACTACAGCTGGACAGTAAGAGACAAAACATTATTAATTACACTGCATACACAATGCAAAGCTGACATCTTGCCTCATGGATTTTTATGCTATTTTGCATATTGCTATGACACTTTTAAATTACTGAACTGAAAAAGAAACAACTCAAAATCGTGAGTATACAGGAATTTTGAAAGTTTTTTGCAAGGTGAGTGAAACAAAGCTTTCCAATTCCTCATCTTAACAACTGAAAGAAACACTGAAAGAGGCTTTTATAAACACACCATCAACTAACTTGAGCCTTTCTAGCATTTTTTCCATTTAATTCACCACTAATTTGTTCCATCAGACCATACACATCTATTTTAAGCAACCAACTCTTATTTTGATGTGGACTCTCCTTCTTCCAAATCTTTAAATCAAGACCTTCAAAATAAGGTACTGCCAGATACTTCCCCCCTGAAGCAGAAACAGCAAGGCGTGACAATGATGACAGAAGCATGTATGCGGTCTGAAGGGCTGTTTCTAACACAAACACTTCAGTGAGAAATGTTCCAGAAATACTTCTAGCTATCTGCTACCTGTTAGGAATACTCTGCGTCCGCAGGAACAGCACATTCTGATTTCACATGCAAGACCAGTTCGCTGTGGGCTCACTGAGGCAGACTCAGTTCATCACTGCAGCTGTATAATCAGCTTAAGAGGGATCTTTTCAGACTCTCACCCTCCCTCCCCCTTTCAGGCACAATCTAGCCTATGGATTAGGGAACAGAAAGAGCTATGAATCAGGAAGACTGAACATTAAATTTAAAAATATCAGAAAGTTCCACCTTGGAAAAACAGAAACGTTGATATTTTTCAGCATGCTAAAAGCTAAACCAAGATGAATTCATCTCTCTTCAAAATATGCTTGCCTAAAAGCAAATGACAAGCAAAAGGAGGTAAAAGCATGGTAGAAGAAGGCAAAGAAGGAAGAAGCTTAGAACTGGAATAGTCTCACACACTTTGCTGTCACGTGAAGTACAGAAAAGCAGTAATACTTCTGCACAAGTTTCCATAAATAGAAAAAATCGGTAACAATCACCTGGATGCCCATTATTAAAGGGAAGCATCCCTCACCATCAGTGATTCCTGCCCAATACAAGAACTTGATGTCAACTCTAGATGCTATCAAAGCTGCTTCACAACAAGTTCAGATTTAAGTTAGATATCCTGGCTCCAAATCTCACTGACTTCATTTTCCGTGATGGCTCACTGGGGTAGTATTTCCTTCAAATGTAACTGACATGTACTATGTTCATTGTCTAAATGAAAAATGCTTAATTGAGTAAGTCATCCCGAGTTGAGTAACAGCCCACGCTGCTTGAAGCGTTCCACTCGGCTGCCATGGAACATCAATCCACGGTTTGCTTGAATACCAAGGCCCTGACTATAAAGTTATCAAACAGCACAGATCTGGATGAGGCACAGCACATCCTTGATGTCAGTAAAAACAGCATCACAGCCCATCCCTGCGTTGCTTGGCTTCACATCCAATTTTGGCTACTTCAGAAGCACAGAAACCGATCAGAGAGAAAAACAGAAGCTAAGGACCTCTTCCCCTGCATTAGATGTAGCTGCAAATGGTGTTTAGAACTGCACAGACTGTTCTGCTATTACTGTTCTACACTAGAGTAACTTTCCCTTTCATTTTCCCTAAAACTTCCAAATAATTACTTTCTGTAATCAATATAATTTTTCCTCTCTCTTTTTTTTCTGAAGAACAACATGTAAGTGATTTTTAAATTCACGACAGCTGAAGCAGGTTTTTTACTGTTGATAGTACAAAGACAGCACTGATAAATGTGACCGTTACCTCCAGCTAGCTCTTGGCACAGCTATAAAGATTTTCTTCGCTGGTTTTACAGTTAATGCAGTACCCTAGAAGACATTTCAAGTACTGTGGGTGCATGCAGAATAGGTGCTGGCAATTAAAGGACAGATCTAGGATCTATCTAGAATCCTATAGAAGATTTTAGGATCTGGAGACCCGACAGAAGTGCCTTAGCGGAATTTGAAAAGTGTTTCTGAACTGATAAAAAGAGATGAAAAGGAAATAGTGACCTTACTCTTAAACTATCTTAAGTTTCACAATACTCAGTACTCTCACCACATGCATCGAGGTTTAATTGAAACATGTGGTACTCAGTATCTACTCCTTTGGATAACGTCACCTTTCACAACTTACTTAAGCAATGAAGTAAGTCCAAGTAAGTAACTAGATTCTCTTGTGGAATCCAAACAAACATTAACAGAAGACATCATACAGAAGCGTGATGGTTTCCTTCTCCCCCCACCAACTACACGTTCCTCGCCAAAATGAGTTTTGCTGTACTTTGAAGAACAGCACACTAAAAGGGATGTCTCCATTTTGTTGGAGCTTTGTTGAGCAAATTCTGGATTTGATGTATAAACAATAAATATTTCTACTGCAACACTTCTACTGAAAGTTCAAATGTTTCCTAGTTACAGTAAACAACGAGACAATCAATGAAGATGAAGAACAATTCCACTGCAACACATCTGGTCTTCTGTTGAAGGACCTCCCAGCAGCAAGAGATGTTACTGACCACATGTGTGCAATAAGCAAACACCATGGTCTTGAGCTGAGAGCCCCGTGTAAATCAGAGGGAGACTTGTAAGGAGCCAAACTATAATTATCTTTAACAAATAAAACCACTGTCCTCTTCTATAAATAAACAAAATGACCATCAGATTCACTACGAAAAGAAAACAACTAAAAAACATCTCAGCTACAGAACTCAGTAACTACTTGTTTTCACATGGGATGGTCTGAAAAACTACTGACAGACTGAAATGCACCAAGGTTGTGCTCTCTGCTCACTTCAGATCAGAACTTCTTTGCTTGCGAGGTCACTTTTGTGGGTCCTGGAAAGCAAGCAAAACTATGCACTAAGTGATAGCTGAAATCAAGTTTAGCAGCTCCAGCAGAGTAATGTAATCCCCCAAACCAGCCCATATGACTCCTTGGTAAATTCTTAACATCAGCAACACTTGAAAAAATTCATTCTAATTATCTTTACCTAGTTCAAGACTAAAGACTGACCTTTTAGGGTTTTCACATGCACCTCAGAGTAGCTTCCACAGCACTGATGATCACTTAACTGCTGCTAATCTCAAGGCTCTACACTACATTTTACTCACACCAGTATGACGTCCGAAGCCATTTGCAAGCCAGATAAGACTTCACAAACTGGACTCAAACTGAATTTGCTAAAAGATCCTCTATTATCTGCATTATTTGAGATCACAAGTTAGTCTAATCCACATGTTATCCAGCACTGGCACATATGCTTTCATAACAATGAATTTCGCAAACCAACTAATGGAAGCTAGGAAATGAAGAGTGGTTAACACATCTGAACAACCACAGACTTGCCCTGCAGAGCTGGCAGGGGCAGGGGATGATACCAGAACACATGTTGTACCTCCTCACTTTGGATGGCTCTCCTCCCTGCCTCAAACAGCCCAGCAGCTTGGCTCACATAGAGAGTATGAAGGAGACATCTGAGCAGGCGCACAGCTTTCCACACACCTATATGGAGCTGCCTCCAATCTCCATGCTCTGTAGCAACCTTTCCCCAAATCCTGGCTGACACACAGCATGAGTGGGGGCTCAGATCTACAGAACACAGGCACACCAGACCCTGGCAACTATCAGGTCTTAACCTCACAGAGAGCAACTATTAGCATAGCTTTCCCCATTTGACTGTAGTATTCAACAGTTACGTGTCATACCTCAAAGTCACATGGGACAGGTGTTTAATGGCTGATGGATGCTTTTTGTTTCAATCACACTTTGGGTTTGATTTCTCAGTCACCCACATACAGATTAGGCACAACATGCCTACTACAAAAAAATAAAATATAGTTCTTAAACTACATCACTGAATTCAAACCATTCGTGCCCACTGCTACACAAATAACAGAAGCAGTAGAAGAGAAGAAACGTCATCCTTGTAGTAATCCCAGAGCACATCCTGTACCCTTGGACAGCATTTGCAGACGGTTCCTTCCTATCCTTTTAAGAGCAGAGGACAATATATTGTTCCTCTGTCTCAGAACAGAACAGATGATAGGAGCAGATGACGGGGGGCTGCCAAGAAGCTCGGGTTGTTGTCTGTCCGAGAGGGACACCTGGTGGCTGGTCCCCACTGGGGCACTTCCCCTATCTATAGGTCACTGTTTTTAAGTCACAGAACAGGAAGAAAAACGCACAGGGAAAGCAGAACTTGCCACCAAAACTAAGAATGCAAAAAAATCCAAGAGAATCTGGATCTGGCATATCTGATTACTACGAGAAGCAAATAAGGCTTTTTTTTTTTTTTTTTTTTTTTGGTATTTTAAAGTAATTTTACAGTAAAAGTCTGGGTATCAGAGAAAACTCAGAAGAGTGGATAACGGAAAGAACATCTGAAGCCTTTTCTTAGCCTTTTCCCTACACAAACTCCAGCATACACCAATCCTCCAATGGCTGCAACAGAGGCAAATGGATGAGGAGTGACCCATCTCCTACTCCGAGGCAGCTTTTTTCAGGGACAGGAATCTTGTGTAACCATTCTCTATTTCTCCTCTTCAAATCTTCAAATATAAGTTCCCTCCTAACAACAAAGCCCCAAAAAACTTTCACAATGTCATTTAACAGATGAAATATGCAACAGCACTGATTTATCCTCCTCCTCATGTTGGTAGTTTTCAAAATAAAGCACGAATTGCATGAGTTATTAAACTGAACTCAAACACCCTAAAAAACATGAACTGCAGCAGGAAATACTAAATCTAAACAGTTTGTGTAGAAAAGCTGTGCATCTAATAGATTTTGAAAGTGAGCATGCCAGTATGAATTTACATTCACATCATTATGTGTTCAGTGAAAACAAAACATCATTGCCTGGTAGCCAACTGGAGACTTACTTCTTATTAAAGATAGTTGAATTTTCTTTTCTTTTTGTGAATCCAATGGGCAGTGTCTTCAGATTGATATTATGCCTTCGAGCTCTGTTTCTCAAGTAATTGATCTATAAAAAAAAATATATATATATATTAATCTGAATAATTTTATTTGAGTTATAGGAAAAATTACAAAAAGAACAGCCATGCATGGAATATTTTAAGAACGTGCACGATGCCAGCAATTTATTCTTCCATACAATTGGATGTAACCACCGATACTACTATTACACAAACCCTGAGAGTTCTCCAAAATCTGGGGTTGTTCACACCTACACAGTGGAGACCCCAGTCCTGAAACCCAGCCTAGGAGTGCCTCAGTAGGAATTCAAAGGCAGCAAACCATGCCCAGCAGTCACACTGCTCATGTGGGACTTACGAATTTATTTGTTGCCGGCCGATGCACAGACAGATCTCGAGCAGCTGCATCAGCTGCTCTTCCCACATCTTCCAGGAACCGATAATCTGAAGGTGAAAAAGAAAACCCAACAAAACAGAACAGAAAAAAATAATGCAGCGTTGAACTATTAGAAATAATGGATTTAGAAAAGTACCTGGAACGTTCTTACCGCTCAGAAGGTTCAGGTCAGTAAATTCAGTCACAGAGACAAACGCAGTTTTGTCCCTGACTCCACTACAGCTCAGGGCAAGTTTGTGCTTCTTCACACACAACAGGCTGAAACGACAAAAACACACGTTAGCGTCACACTCAACGGGACAGCAGGCAAAATCCCAACAGCTTAACTCAGGTAACAGATACCTGCACGAATACTTCATGCAGCGCGGACACCGGTACTTGGCCTCCTCTTCGCCACACGTCTCACATCTGAAAGAAGCAGAAAGCGGCTCTTGGGGAAGGGGTTGCCATGCTGGGCCGTGGCGGGGCACCAACGGCCTTCAGAGGGAAAGCCCCACTGCTGGTATGCACAGCACAGCACTGCGGGAACACCTCCACACATTGCCTACGTTAACACACGCTGCAGAGATGCTCTGTGGAACGCAAAGCCAGGCCAGCTGCGGAGCTGGACACACAGCAAGGCTGCGTCCGTGCGTGCACTGCAGCCAGCTCCACCACAGCGTCTCTGCAGTTACACTTTTCATACAGCGCATCGTTACTTCTCTCAGGGTTTGACATTCACACTGCCCCCTGAATGCCACAGCCCATGCCCTCTACGGGACAGAAATACCATGCAAGAGTTTGGCCAGCAACGAACCCCACAGGCCGGGACCCCGCAGACACGAAGCACCGCCGACAGCCGTCAGCCCTCCGCTCCGCCCCGCCCTTCCGGAGCCGCCCCGCCCGGCGGTGTAGCGCGGCGGCGCCCCCTGCTGGCGGGGCGGAACGCTGCACCGCGCAGCCCCAGTTCTCCGTACACCGCAAAACCAAACCAGAAACGGATTCGCCTCTCTGCTGCACACCCGCGCCGCGCGAGGGAAAGCTGATGCCGCTCCCGGAGACCACCCCCCGCCTCCAGACCCGTCCCGCACGCACGCGAAACGAGCTGCCGCACGTGGCACGCCGCCGCTCGACCCACACCGAGGAGCGCGGGCCGCAGCCTCTCTCTTCGGCGGCCCCGCTTTCCGCGGATCCCGGCGGAGGCGTTACCCGGGCCGCGGGCCGCGACCCGCGGAGCACCCTGCGGGCCGCCATCCCGCACCCCGCCCGCGCCCGCACCTCTGCAGGGCCATCTTCCGCCCGCAGGCCGCGCGCTGCGAGCTCTCGCCGCCGCCCTGCCCCGCCATGGCTGCGCCGCACCGCCCCCCCGCGCTGCCCGACGCGGCCCTCTCGGGGCGGGCCCGGCCGTGGCGTTTCCTGGGCGGCGGCGCCCCCTGGCGGCAGACCGCTCTCCCTCCCGCCCTGCGGAGCCCGGCGCCCTCCCGAGCCGCCGTACCTCCTCCCCTTTCCAACCCTCCTGGAGAACCACGCTTCCCCTGTGCTTTGGTTGCGGGCTTTTAACTACGAAGAACAACGGCGAAAGAGAGAGGTGCAAGGGTTCTGCGCATTGCTTCTGGCGCCGAGGCACAGTGCTGCCTGTGCGCGTCCCAGCCAAGTTCATCGTGCTGTCTGCACGGCAGTTGCATTTTTATCTCAAGTGCAATAACACTTCAAGCTGCTCGTTTTAAAATTTGTTTTGTTTTCGCTCAAAAACTGTTTAACAAACGACCATAAACATGGGCTATAAAGAATTTCCAAAGGAAAGGCTTCCAAAAGAAAGGCCATGGGGCAGAAAAACAGCTGTGAGGCAGAGCACTTTCTAAGATGACATTCTTAGGAATAAATAAATCGATAAGCCCGTTTATCACAGCGCCAAAGCCAATCTAAGAGCAAACGTCGGGGATGCTGTCAGCGAGTAACAACCATGAGAATGCAAAATCAACAGAGAAGGAAACATTCTCTGAGCTCGTACCGTCCTATAGCCTTCATTTGTCTTTGGTCAGATCTCCTCAACAGGGAACAAACCCGATGGTTTCACAGAAAGCACAGGGCGTGTCTGTACCTTACTGTGCCCAAGTGACTGCTGTCGCTCTTGCAATACTCCGTGGCACAACAACTGCTCATCTCCCGTTGGTAAATGAAGCACAGCCACCTGAAAAGTACATTTCCTCACTGCTGAGAATGAGCTGTACAACACGAACCGGAGTAATAAAGACAAACTGGTAGTGTGGAATCTTATTTTATTATATTTTAAGTATGATTTCCTATGGATCGAGGCAGTTAAACGAGTTGTTTGAATGCTTCTCTGCTCCCCAGTGTGGTTTGGCACCGTCTTCATGAAACACTCAGCAGGTTTTTGGTTGATAATACGTTGAGGGATATCTTTATGAAGAGTGCTTTTCTTCATGGTAAAATTGCTCTCTCTTTTTTTTTAAACAAAAGAAGATGGTTGAACATTTTAGGTTTAATTTAAGGAAGCTGAAATGATCTAATAGTATTACAAAAAATGACACGTCTGAGTGGATGAAATGCTGATTGTAGCTTAACAGCCCCCTTTCAAAAGGCGTGCTGTAGGAGATTTAACAAGTTACAAATATATACACAATATATCACCTTAAGATGCCTTTGTCATTCAAAAAAGTTAACTGAAAAGACTGAAAACTACTGTAGGTAGCTCTTCTACAACGGGCCGTTGTTTACAAAGGCTGTAAAGCTAACTGTTTTGACTATATGCATTATATACAACGTGCTGTCTCATGGGCCATTTCCACAACAGCACGCAAAAATATTTTAAACAAGAAATCCACATAAATAATGTTTCAGTTGTAGTGAAATATGTGACCAATGATTTAAAATAAGTACCTTGATAACAGAGACAGATCCTGATGTAACCAGCACATACAGTCTGAAAGATAAAAATGGACTCACGTAATCTCTGTTAAGGCCACCAGCACCTTGTGTTACAAAGAGCACCAAGGCAACACGGACAGGGAACATGTAAGAGGTAGTGTGTCATCTGTTAAGATGTGTGTGTCCACAGAGGACTATTGTAGAGCTATAAGAAAAAGACGACATTGTATTGTGGCATAGTCCACTTTTCAGATATAGCTATTGCACATTTAGGAGCATTAGCCAGTATTGCTCCTTGGTACTGTATGTCTCCAGCTTTCCTTGGGGGGTTCCTTTGCAGTGCTGTCATACAGATCATCAAGAACACCAGAGCTCCTGAAAAATTCCATGCTCAGATGTTCAGTTCCAGGAAATTACGCAATAAAGAACCAACCAGCATTAAAAAGAGATTTAAATACTTTAGGGAAATTGCTGTAGTCTTTTCTTTCTTTCTTTCTTTTCTTTGCTTTCAAATGCCATTTCTCCTTCTTCCTGAGGTTCTTTAACCAACGGTGTTCAAAATGATTCTTCAGTTGGAGAGCAATTTTGCCTCATCTGTTCCTCTTGCATTCACTCTGCAGCAGTCCTGCACTGACGCAAAGGAACCAGGACACAAAACTCAAAGGAAGCACACCAAGCCACTTTCTATGAAGTGCTGCTGTCCTGGTTTGAGATGAGGAAGTGTATGAACTTGAACAACTGGAAGCTGATTGGTGTCCTGAGTGTGAAAAAAGAACTGTGTCTTGTGCCAGCTGCCATCCTGAATCTGCAACACACAGAGGCAGAATATTAAATTCACATCAAAGATGAGATTCAAAACACAAATGGAAGCTGTGCTTAAAGGGTGAGAGGAGCGTACGTAAGCATCTCTTCTTCCAGCAGCTTGTAAAGAAACCGAGCAACTCAACAAATGCCATTTCTTCCATGCAGTATCAGCGCTAAAAGGTACTTACCATGCATTCATCCACAAGCACCTTCGGTTCAAGTAGTGAATTGGCTTTAAACACTTGTCCATTCCAACCTCTGAAGCTAACAGATGTCTTCTGGCCTCCCGCCTCGCTTAATCCCCACATCGGTGTGTTCAGACAGTGAACTGTGATACTGTGGGTTGCTTCTGAGCTCAGTAAATGAAGAAAGTTCATCTGCACTTTTCCAATGCCAAACTCCAGCTAAATTCCAAAAGAAATTCGCTGTTGTACTTACACACTGGATGGTCACAGCAGTGCCAAAGGACATGCATAGGTGGGTGCACTGTTTACACGTGGGAGCATGCACGCAAGTTTACGCATTGGGATCGGTGCTGAAAAGCACGATTTGTGTTCTTCAGGACAGCAATTCGTTTCTGTTATAGTGATCTATATGCACCATTCTGCTAATTAGCCTTAGAGCATAGATTCTGCTTATCAATACCTACATTCTATTAACAGACTGACAATCATAAGCATGCTTTGTTTTTATACAGAAAATTCAGCTGCTCCTTACTCAACAAGAATTTCTCCAAGAGTAGACTATGCTCAGGGACCTTACAAATGCAGGAATGCATATGGGAGTTATTTCTGATGTTCTTCAGTGGCTAAACTATATATGCAGACCTCCATGAATATAACATCTCCACTACTCACAGTGGTTTAATGACTATGTGTACTAAGGAGCAGAGACTAATGACATAAAAGAAAGCAGCCTTTGCCTAACAAGGCATTCAGCAGTAGCCAGGTGTTGAGAAGTACTGATAAATACACCCTTGGCTGCCCTCAGAGATGAGTTACTAATGTCGCTTAGAAGCACTTCAGGCTTATTTCTTTGGCTTGTTTAGGAAGGTATAAAGCAAAATGAAAGAACTCCATGAGCATGGAAGATGAGTAAATGGAGGAAGTGACAGTCACAGTAACGTACAGTGTCTCTAGGTGCTCTGTAACTTCCTGAACAGAGCATATAAGGTGTCCTTGCCAAAGGTGCACACAACATCCTCACTCCCCTATTCTCTCAAGGTCAATAAGCAGCCATTTGTTCCAAGCTCTGGTGCAGAAGGACTCCCTCAGGATGCTGTGCGTACCTTTGTCACAGACGGCGGTGTTAAACATGTCTGACCACCCGCAGTGAAGTTGCAGAAAACTTCAATGGCATCGGAAGGACAGCCAATGTTGGGGTCAATCCAGTACTTTCCTATTGGTGTAGAATCCCAGAGAGAAGACAAAACCAAAATATAATTGTTACTAAGCAATTTACTAAAATATTCATAATTCTTGGCAAGTATTAAATTTGTCATTACGATAGTTTCACTGGGAAATGGATGAAAGGGAACGTGGAAGTCTTTCCACTTCCATAATTCTATGAACAACGGATACTGAGCAAGTCTATTAACTGCTCAGAAAGTGAATTATGTCACAGTATTGATGTTACACATTCAAATAATTATTTTAGTTTGAGCCATTAATTTGACTCCTGCTGAAATATCAGCTGCTGCCAGTTTATCTGACTGCGGTGGTCTGCGGTGCACAATTTTCTTATTAGCAATCCAGAATCTGATCCACACAAAAATCATTTCTGACTGACCATAAATATGTGGGAGACTTTTGATCACAAAATGGGATTCAGTTTGAAAATTTCTCCTTTACTTCTATATGTTATCTCTGATATCTATGTAATACTGGCTAGCTACACATGCTAAAATCCAGAAACTTTATCATACATTAAAGCTAAAACAAAGATAGCTGTGACAAACTGCAACAGAATCTAATGAGAAAAGATCCATACACCAGAATACGGACGTGGGAAGTATCACTTGGAAGCAACATGGCTCACAGCTGCTCCGTGTGGAAGCCCTGATGAAAGCAGGCACTTACCATCGGACACCTTGCGCTCACAGCTCAGCAAGTCCCTGCAGATGCGTGCTGGGTTATCCCGTGTGCCAAGGGGGTTCTTGATGCTGTGCAGTAAATTGCTAAGGTAGTGCAGCGTTTTGTATATCTCTGTACTGTGATCTAGTAAAGTTACTTCAGTATTCTGGTACCTCTGCCGGGGGCCATTAGCAAATGTGTTACCACAGGGAAGAAAGACAACAGCAGTACATGCGGTGAACATCCAATGGCCATTGAAGAGCCAGACAGAAGCGTTTATAATACATGCGACCAGCCATATAAAGCAGGGTGGGAATAACATATCCCAGTAAAAAATTAGTGTGTATCATGAACATTGTCAGAGCCAGTGAAGTTACAGACAGTTTAAGATCATGCAAATGTGTCAGTATGACGTGTTGGCAGAAATATTGGATATGGGAGAAAAAGAAAAAAGGAAAAAAGTTATTGCATTTTTACAGTAAATGTCGCAGTTTCAGATTTTGAGTAGTGAAATCTATTCTTAGGCTTAATCTAGAGAATATATGAAAATACGTTTGACTTCACACATGTAAGGAGTTTCCTTGCCATCAATGAGACCACACTCCCGCATACAGTTAATATGTGTGTCAGTACTTTTGGGATCAAGGCCCAAAGGTCGCTATTATCTGTAGCTGAACAGTTATGGTCCCCTACTGGTGACAACTGATACATTTTAGTCTTCGTTAATCATGATAAAAAGGTAGAAATACTGATGTTTTCCTCAATTTCATTTAAATGGTATTTTACATATCTTTGCATATTTAATTATATTTTTCAGTAATTACTTGCAGTCTATGATCTGTTTTAAATTAAGTTTCTTCAAAGAAGCCCTGTTCTGTCTACAAATACTGTTTGTACTAGCGCTGCTCCAAAAGTAATGCCTCCTATTTTATTATGTTGGCCCATGACATCAGAGGCAGATGTTGGCAGTATGGCAGTAGAGGCTGAACCTTCCCACCAATATCCCATTGCATGTTGTTGTGTGACAGATGGCAGCAGAGGGGCAGTCTGACAACATGAGGTCTGACATGGAAGTGTGGATGAAGCAAAGCGGTGTCAGTGAATTCCTCTGTGTGGAGAAAATGGCACCCACGGACATTCATCATCACCTGCTGAACATTTAAGGAGATCAAACAGTGCATGTCAGCATCATGAGGCAGTGAGTGGTATATTTCAGCAGTGGCAACAGCAATGTAAATGACAAGCCATGTTCTGAACAGTCACACACAGTCTGAACAGCTGTCACACCACAAAATGAAGAGTGAAATCAGCTCATCCACGCGAATCAACTAATGATGGTGACCACGTTAAAAAATAGTCTTAAGTAGCTGAGAATTTGCTCTGTCAAACAGTATCACTGTGCTCTTTGTAGCTGTTGTAGTTTTCATGGAAATGAATAGGAGGCATTACTTTTGGAGCAACCTAAGCATAATTGCATATCCTGTATGACAAGGTAAATACGGTGTAATACATTACCTCCATCTGCAGTGCAGCATTTGATGCAATCAAAGCCTGAACAGCAGCATTGATGTCTACTATTTTCTGAAAACAGAAAACAAATTTTTGGACATAAAGAGTGAGCAGAAATATTCTAAATTGCAGGAGATAAATTTTGGAGTATTGTTGTAGGAACATAAAGATGATCGTAATGTTATCATTTTAGAAAATAATTCACAGACAATACTTTTCAAACAGAATTTGTCCTTCCATCCCCAAAGAAAACAAGCTTCCACCATGATAAATCATTATTTGATTTTTATCCACATCCCAATCCCCATTTTAATGATCATATTGCTGGAAGATGGAAAAAAATATGCTACAATAATAGTTACAGATCAATGCCTCAGCTTAATCCCTCCCAGCCATTTAATTTGTACAGCTGAGAAAACCAGTCTGCACAAGTGTGAAAAGGTGTGATGCCTCTCAAGATTAGCATATAAAGAATGTTTGATCTATTTAAATAGGTGCAGTTTATGCCATATTCTCTCATCTGACTTTTGTGGCAGAAAGGTCACAGGACTCCTACCAACTGAAAACATCACTCCTGCTGAGAAGTCTTTGTTTAGCAAAACTGCCACAGTTGCAGGTTGTTGGCTAAGGAAGGAAAAGGAAAACTGAGGTGAAAAAGTTTGACTGAGGCATAATTGAGCTCTGAGAACATCTGGTGATCTGTAACTGCAGGGTCTGTGCTGCTACGGATTGAAGTCGTTTTCATGATGCACAAAAGAAAAATGAGATGACTGACCTAAATGCAGCCTTTGGACTAGGAAGCCATTGCCGTGTGTCTTCATTCCCTACACCTCGTGAGATGTGCAGAGCAGACACCAGGTTTATTTATTTTTAACAAATTAAGGAAGCCATGCAAACAAGTAGGTCCTGTGGTTGGCCCCAGTTCTCAGATTATGTACACCATCACAGGTTTAGGACGCTTCAGAGATTGAGTCTGAGGGCTGTATTGTTGTCAGGTTAGTTACAGTACTTACTCTTGGTCCTGGTGGCCCAGGTGACCCCTAGAAAATAGGGGAAACCACATATTAGATGCTTCACACATTTATATAAAGCAACCACAATGCAAAAACACAGACCTTTTTTTTTTAATGCACTTACAGGTGCCCCTGTCTGGCCCCGAGGTCCCTGGGGTCCCTGGAAGAAACAGAGATAAAATGCAACAGTTATGGTTGAACATCTCTGCTTTTATAATTATGTATTTTTTTTAATCACAAAATGCCACAACACATACAGTGAAACCAAGAGGTTTGTGGTACAGGCCTTGGTAGAACTGGAATTGTTAATATTCTTAAAGTACCACGACACCCTGGGAACGTAGAATATTCTTGTGAGTATTTCTGGGTTGGCTAGTTACCAAAACTTGTTTATCTGATTACATTTGGTATAAAAGTCATTCTTACTCAAGCTATGATTACAGAACGTATCATACAATGTGCCAGCATTATGTGCATGTTGCTGATACAAATACTACAGTGGACAAATGATCATAAAAGCATTGTAAAAATGTTACAGGCTGTCAAAAAGAACAGACTGATTTGCTTGTCTCCACAAATATCTGCTGGGCATTTGTCAGCTCCATTTACCAGCAGCACTACTTTTCAGGTAGAACGCATTAGGTTCCAGGTTTAACAGAGATATTGCAGGCTTCCTCCTTATTAATGACATTACGTCCACGCTCCCAACCTTAAGGACCATCATTTTAGTATATAGGATGATATGGTAGGGAGCAGGGGATAGGTGCTTGGCCCTAGCTCATAGTGCCTATGGTTCATAGTCCTAAACCTGAGCTTTAGTTTTGCCTTAAGGTGGTATACGTACCCTTCCAAACAGTCTCCCTCATCTGAATGAGCCCTTCTATTCACATTGAGACAAAATGATACCTGTATCTCTGTTAAATTCCCTTCTTCATTCCCTATATACTGAAAGCCTCTAGGAGCTGCTGTAACATAAACAATACCAAGAACGGTGACAAGGAAAATAGTAGGTGACAGTGGCTTAATACAAGCAAAAGAGAGGAATGAAAGGCACAGAGCAGATCTGCATTATGCATGAGTAAAACCATTTAACCTATCTGAGTTTATTTAAGCAAAGCACTCCTCAGCTATTGCTGTGTATACCAATTATTCAAGCACAATGAGCTGTTCCAGCAAAAGCACTCATATGCCACCATAGTCACGCCAGAATTAAGTTTCTGCCAAAAGAGAAATAATCTTATCTGACATGGTAATGCAGCAAATATTGTGAGGTTAGTCTAGCCAAGGAGGTATCAACTCATAAACCACTTAACATAGCAGTAAGAAGTATTCCTGCTGTGAGATTTCACAACAAGATCCATGTGAGAGTCACTGCAAGCTACAACTGCTGACCATGGGCTGCAGCTGGCCCAGCTGGAAAAGGCTCAGATAAGAATGGATTCAATCTTATATTGATTTATACGTATTTAAATAAAGAGGACCTCAAAGCAAATAGCAGTAATTTAATAAGGCTTCAAATTCATCTTTATTGAGACAATGGAAGCTGCATTTCTCACTATTTCTACACATGCTCATAAGTTAGAGCGCATGGCAGCCACCTGGAAGCGTATCAGATGGGATTATGATGACCTCTGCAGCTGCACAAGGTGACAAGTGCCTGCACGTCACCTGCCCTTCTCATGCCAGAGGGGTTCAGGTGCTGGATTGGTGCTGTCACGTTATTCCCAGCACTACAGCTATACCACCCAGAGCCTGAGCTCTATGCTTTCTGCGTGTTCTGTGTGAGAACTGAAACAAGCTGTTCCTGAGAATTTAGAGCTATGGTCTTCTGACACTTAAGTAAGACAAACTTAATGGCACAATTTAATGACTAAAAGTCATTTTCTAACTGGTGCATCCCGGCCCTATTTATGTTTCATCCACTTGTAACCGTAGAAGGGACTCGTAAGTCATTTTGTAGGTAAGTGTTTACTGTTATTTTACAAAGGCATTAATGATTAGTTTTGGAAAATGGATTTCAAAGAAAGAGTCACTTTAGCATATGCAGTAGAACAAAAAACACTGCAGGTCCTGTGGCAAGTACCTCACCTTCCCTTTTTACTCTGATTTTGATTACTGCACAGCCTGAAATTTCGTTTGAAATCCTATTGCTGTGAAAGAGGCATAAAATATTATTTTTATTACTCATTATTACAAAACGGATGGGAGATGAGTTCGCAGAGATGATATCTACTTCACTATTTTGTGGCAGACCTTGGCTGATACAAACAAACTGGATGTCACAGAGCTGACCTCCTCACCTAATCCATCAGATCAGCAGCTCAGGTGCTGTTGGGCTGCTGTGGGATACCTTCAATGCCGTGTGGATGCACAGCTGCTCTCTATGTTTGTGCTTGAAGTATCTTTAGTATGAAATGAAAGTGCAAAAGAGAACCTTGACAGACAAACGTGACAGTGTGAAGATGTACTTGTTTATCTTGGTTCAGGACTGGATTATGCAAACAGCAGGTCAAGCAAGGCACAAAGTCTTCAACAGTTTGTCCCTAAGTAACCACTGCTCTCTGATGAATAGATGCCTTTGTTCTCTGAGTGTTGAGATCTAGAAATTCCAGGGAATTTTCCAGATGACTGAATACTTCAGTTACTATTCTATATTCTTGGCATATGTCGCAATTTTAAAACTTCAAAACTTCAGGGATTAGAACAGAGGAAAATTGTGGTGGCTTCTGACACAGAACTGAATATTTAAAAATCCCTAACTGCACCGTTCCAAGGATTTTAAGGGATCTTGCAAAAGAGGAATGGGACCTGTCTTGGTTCACTGTCACCTTGCCAATAAAACCTATCTGGGAAAAAAAGATAAAAACTGAATGCTATTTGTTAACTGCTTTGGGGGGGGGATATTAAATTTCCTGAATGCATTAAAACTTAGAAGACTCATATCAATTACTTTTAAAAGTCTTTAGAATGTAGCCAAACCGTATAGAGCATGTTGAAAATCCTGTAAAGATGTTACATTCTTTCTTTCTGTTGCAGAGCAGCAGAATAAGGTTGAATTACACTTTTTATGGATTAAGCTAATTGCAGAATGTTTCACTGGAATGTACGGGATTACCTTTACAAATCTACTTCATTTACCCTTTGATCATGCCAGAATTTAAGTGAGAAGATCCTACTATAATTCCAGCGTACTGAGTATAATCGCGGTTGATAACAAAAGCAGATAATAGGGCTGTTAGTTTTAGTGTGCTCTTTAATTCTTTAACCACCCTGTATGCTAGTACAGAAGTCCAAAGGGCAAAACTTCAGCCTTCTTCTAACACTGATTTCACATCAACTGATAGACATGTTTAACTTTGAAAACATGACCAGCCCCAGAGATGTCCATATTTTACACGCCTTCAGAAACTTTTGAAGAAACAAAGTAAAATATTTATTTAAAATCAATAGAAATGATTATAAAAAAGAAATTTGACACCCCAAAATGGTAACCTTTCCATGACTGCTTTTGCTATTTTGAGGTTATTTCACTGCATCTCAGAATGGGTAAACCATTATAACAGCATAGTACTCTGGTATACCGTACAGTGTACTAGCTGTTATTAATGACGGTACATCTAAGACAAATGATTGTAATAGAAAATTACAGACTCTGCTTTATCGTGTTTTATTTTACTGTTAGCCTTAGAATAGTCAAGTGCTGGAACACTTGCCCCAAAAGATTATCCAATCTCCATTCCTGGAGGTTTTCAAGACTCAGCTGAATACAGGTCTGAGCAATGAAGTCTGATTGCAAAGCTGATTCTACTTAAACAGAGCTTTGGACGTGAAATACCTCATGATCCAAACAACCTGGATTATCCTACCACTCTATACTATAATCTACTACGTATTACTAATGACATGCCATGAAATTTTAAAAAAAGTCACCCTAAACTATAAAAGTTAAACACACTTTCAGAAATGTCAGAATATTCTATAAGGCTTTCCATGACTTTCTCAATGTTTTAATGACAGCAAAATGATTGTTTTGAATTGGAAAATAATTTTCATTTTATTCCAAGAACCCTCTGTTTCTGCCAATTTTTTTGCTAGAAATAGCCTACAGGACCTGAACTTGACACTAAACAAGGAGGTATGATTTTATATTCAATGTTTTTCAGAGGATGGGAGAACGTTTCTTTCTAGTATTGAACGCTATTCCTAAAAGACTAAAAATTTTTCATTAATACTTAAAATCTCACAGAAAAGTTGAAATTTCCATGATTCTAGCATGAGTGCCAACATTGGTTTTGAAGGTGTAAATGCAAGCTCAGAACACGCAGTTGGATGCAAATCATTTTATCTCCTTCATACATGAAAACAGTTGGAAATATGCCCTTATCTTGGCTACATATTGAAAACTGCTGCACTTTGTGTAGTTCAAAATTAAGCATCCTTTTTCAGAAAAAAATCTTAAAAGTGGAATTCAGGTAATAATTTCTTAAGGAGTAGCACCACTAATGGAAAAGATATTTTTTTCACTGCTTTTTGTGCATGTGTGTGTGTACGTGTGCCCACATTTCTAGCTCTATGCTGTTACAGGCATTCTTTAAATAGAAGATGAGAAACAGTTAAGATGGTTAATAGAAAGAATTGAGAGCCTAGTTTCCTCTTACTCTGAGATAGGAATTGTCGTATTAGGATCAATGAGGAAAGCTCCTTGAGATAAATACATAAAAGCTTCATTCTAAACCTTAATTCTTTGAGTTTTTATGATTTATTTTTCAAAAACATAATAAAACAGGTTGGAACCGTACGTAGGTGGATAATAAACACAAAATCCATTAAAATGTGAAACTAAATGACCTTTGTGAGGTGGGATGAAGGGCAGGGTGAGAGTAGCAGGAACAATATTGCGTTGGCCAGTTACAGGAACAGGAAGCAATTGTCACATAAACTAATGCTGTAGCTATCAACTAAAACTGCATTCACATTTACTGTAAATAAGATAAATTGACACTTGCTTTCCATGTAGCCATCATCAGTTGGATGCTTTACTAGCTCAAACACAATTTTTAAATAAAACCAAATATTTAATAGTGGACATAAACTAATGTACCTTTCTTACTAAGAATCAGAGCACAGCTTGATTAGCTATCAGTGCTGCCTGCTGTAACCAGAGCCAGCATGCAGCACATGGACACCAGCCTCCAGCTCCTGGCTTCTCCTGAGCTTTCCCCTCTCCAGAGAAGAGCACGCAGACACGAATGTGGTGCTGTACGCACACCCTGCTGTGAGGCACTGGAGTGTTGACAACAAATGGGACAGAAGATTTTGCTTTTAGATCTGAACTGTAACAGATGTGGGGTACGTGCCTGCTTTATGACTGGGAGCCATACTGTTTGACACAGGAGCCTACTTGCACAAGGAGAAGTCAAGCTTTTGACTTGCAGTCCTAGCCTTCAGGGCAGAGCTTTGCCCAGCACATCAGGGACCTCTGGCTGGCAGAGCAGACAGGAGTGTGCTCAGCATTACACAGGAATACTTTTCACACAGCCAAGCAAATGAAAGCACAGAAGTGGTTTCAGCTTACCATTTCACCCCTTGTGCCCTTTTCACCTCTCGGTCCCTGTAAGAAAGAGAAGCTGTTAAGCCAGCATGCTTTCTAGCTTCTAGGACTTCAGCAAATCAGTGTGTGTGTGAGAGTCATACAGCTCCCATGAAATGTCCACCTGTGGAAGTATTTACTGCTCTGGGGCTTTAATTTTTTCTGCATTATTAGTAAATGAAGTTGTTTGAAAACAGCTTGTAAATCCTATATTTGAAAAACTGATTGTTTTCTTCAGATTGCAGATACATTTTTTTCCTCAGTAATTTTAACTGTCAGTGTTCTCCCTTTCAGTTGGCGGTACTCTCCAATCTGATCCATCATAGTGGGAGGTAAGTGTTTCACCATCTTACGAACTGGGAGCCAAACCTGGTACACTCTACCACTGAAGAAATACATTGGTTACATATCCACTTTCATTAGTTCTTCTCTCACAGCCAGATTACATACTGTTTTTCTGTCTCCATGGCTTTTTTTAGCTAGATTTTCACTTATGCTGTGTTACATACAATATAAAGTCTATTAAAACCTTTGTACATTTATATAGAACTGTTTTCCTCCTACGTGGCAGTGAAATGAATACAGGAACACTTAAAGTGTTGCTTTTTTTCCCAACAGGTGGAAAGAGAAGTCTAATTATCAGAGGAATTATCCCTTCTCCTTTTATTTTTCACTTATAAATAGTCATATATATAAATTTTATCATAGAGTTGCAGAATAGTAATGGTTGGAAAGGACCTCAAGATATCATCCGTTCCAAACTCCTACTAAAGCAGATTCCTTTCAGCAGGTTGCACAGGAAAGCATCCAGGTTGGTTTTGAATATCTCCAGAGAAGGAGACTCCACAACCTCTCCAGCCAGCCTGTTCCAGCACTCTACCACCCTCAAAATAAAGAAACATTTCTTCACATATGGAACTTCCTATGTCACAGTTTGTGCCCATTGCCCTTTGCTCTGCCATTGGGTGCCACTGAAAAGAGCCTGGCCACATCCATTTGACACTCAACCTTTAGATACTTATAAGCATTGATAAGTTCTCTTCTTAGTCTTCTCCAGGCTGAACAACCTCAGCCCTCTCAGCCTTTCCCTGTAAAAGGGATGCTCCAAACCCCTCATCATCTTTGTGGCCCTCTGCTGGACTCTCTAAAAGTTCCCTGTCTTTCTTGAACTGAGGAGTCCAGAAACTGACACAGTACTCCAAATGTGGCTTCACCAGGTCAAAGTAGAGCGGGAGGATCACCTCTCTCAACCTGTTGGCCACCCTCTTTTTAATGCAACCCAGGATACCATTGGCCTCCTTGGCCATAAGGCACACTGCTGGCTCATGGCCAACCTGTTGGCCACTGAGACACTCAAGTCCTTCCCCACGGAGCTCCTTTCCAATAGAAATATTATATATACCTGTTATTTTGAGGATAATTATTTCAAATTTTAGACATTCTCCTGACATTGCCTCCAAGTTCTATGGATCAGGAATTTGGAGGTATAAAAAAACACCTTCTCTGTCTATCTTCCCTGGGTGGGATCGGTGCCTTGGGCATGGTAGGCAGAGCCTGTGGATCTGAAGGTGGTCTTGTTGAACGCTGCTCTGTCCCTCGCACAGGGAGAGTGAAACAAGATAGAAACAGAGATGGGGGCAGAACTACCCTGCTTTAGGGAACCTAGGGAGCACTGAGGGCCAACAGAAAGACAAAGAAGAAGATTTTTCTAGAAGTGCTGCAGACTTAAGTCTGAGTAAGGACAGCCAGGTGACAGTTTATGTGCTGTTGTACACCTTGATCTGCTCACTGCTGCTGTAGTCATGTCCTCTGTATGCTAAACTTCAGCACAATGCCATTGCAATGATTTTTTTTTCATCATCTTGTTTGTATCAGATGCTGAAATCACATATACGTTAACTTGCCAGCATGGTACCAGTACAAAGATGGTCCTGCTAGTTGCTATTTGCAGATGGCAAAATAAGATAGTGGCCAGCCATAAAACAGATCATTAAAAATGAAGGTAGGTGGAATAACCAGAGTACGCAAAAGAAAAGGGAAACTTACAGGCCTGCCAGTTGGGCCCGTAATGCCTTCTTGACCAACAGGCCCACTATATCCCTGTAAACAAACAAACAAAAATATTAGATGACTGAGTTTTCAAAATGAAGAAAATCCTTATGACACATCCTTGTTTCAAGTTGTTCAGCATTGGTAAAAATCCAAAAGATCTTGGCAATATTCTTGTCCTGAATAGTGAATGCTCTGCTATATAATCAACAAGGTAATTATTTTAATAATTATTAATAGTTATGCTAGGAAAGCCCACACACATTCATTTATATAAGAGTTGATACACTAAAAATAGTGGAAACTTAAATACTCTGACCACCAAAGACCAATTATTTATTGAGCTACAATCACTATTACCTTGAGCCATATTACTGCCCACAAGTACTCTTGTAAGGCTACTGGTAAATACTGCTATAATATGATTTTACCATTCTGTTTCATTTGGACTGAACAGCTCATTTCCAGTGTTTATGTTGCATAGGAATGTTTAGAAAAAGAAAACAGCTATTAGAGCAAGGTCACTAAAGCCTTTGCTCTGCATCTGGTTAACTAAACTGCAGGAGTTCTGCGATGTCAGTGGCAGCAGTGAGAGAAGAGAATTTTCCAGTAAGACTTCCTGTGCTGCAGACTTCCCCCATTTGATGCAGTAAGATGGATGCATGCTCCCAGATTTTACACAATGCTTTCACATTTTTGTTAAGAAAGTACAACATCATGAAGGTGTCATGCAGAATGAGCTAATGCAGACTAGTAACCTTATGAAAAAAGAAAGGAAATACATTTTTAGAAGGCCACTTATTAATTCTCAATGCCTAAGTACTAGTCTCTCTTACAGTAGGCAAAGTTTGACCCTTGTTTGCTTCACTGTTAGACAGAGTTATGCAATCAGCACTGTGGTCAGTAAAAAGAAAGAGAGGTAAATAAATGATGAAGAAACTTGCGTAGATAAAGTTGTACTAGGAGAGTGTCACTGTCAGCAGAACCTGCTTTTATCCTTAAAATTGGGAGCCCAGCTCTGCTTATGTATCTGCACCCACAGTGTAATCACACCAGTGTGGCGGAACAAGCAAAGGGCTTCTAGTGGAAACAGTCTGAGAGAGAAAGGTTTGTGTAGAGGGTTCTGGTCTTATAATACAAAAGAAGACCATTCCTTCAGCTGGAAATGTGTGAAACCTGCAAGCCTTCCTGACAGTCTCCTTTATGGAGTGAAACACTTACAATTTGTCCTGTTGGGCCTTTTGGGCCCAGAATTCCAACCAAGCCAACATCTCCTGCAGGACCCTGAAAATACAAGGGAAAAGCTTAGTCAAACATAAACACCAGCTATCAGCTTGGTTTAAACTCTTGTAAGCAGTGGAAGATAATTTCTCAGAGCTGTAACAGTGAAAATACCAAGCTCGCTGACCCAGAACATTCATATTTGGACATGGAGTACACAGCTCTGGCTACAGTGTTCCAACAAGTTCAGACACACTCTGAACAAATTATTGTTAAAGCTGATTAAATCTGTTCTTCCCTAATATTTTCACTCTGTAAATGGCTTGAGATCTAACAGAAAAGAACAAACACATACTTTTGGACCTGGGAATCCTTGAAACCCCATCAAACCT
This sequence comes from Gallus gallus, assembly GCF_016699485.2. Lineage (NCBI taxonomy): Eukaryota > Metazoa > Chordata > Aves > Galliformes > Phasianidae > Gallus > Gallus gallus. Next base: position 15,870,928 of record NC_052539.1, on the reverse strand, counting down.
TGATCTCCATCTTCTCCCTGTAATAGAAGCAGGCATCCTCACTTATTCCATGCTGGTAACTCTTGGAATAGTTGTTTTGCCTCAACAGCTGTGATTACGTACAGTCTGTCCCTTGGCTCCAACCTCTCCCGCTGGCCCCTGGTCACCTTGTGATCCTGGATGGCCTCTTTTACCTCGCTTTCCTGGATGACCTTGAAGTCCCTCTGCACCCTGAGAATAGGAAGAAAATGCATCTTAATATATACACTTTAGGCCATTTCCAGTATGGTACCTCCCTGTGAAAGTGCTCAAATGTACAAAGTGAAATACAGAACAGGAAGATGAGGAGTAAATTTTAAAAAACTATCCTTTGAACATGGCATAATATAGCTGTGGAACTCCTTGTTGTTAGACTAAAATTTTGCATCAGTTCACATAGGAACTGGGCAAGTTCATGTTAGAGGAATTCTCTGAGGACAATGAAATGCATAGAAATCATGTCTAGCTCAGGAGATCACCAATCTGCAAATAATCTGCGTTGGGAACATACAACTTTCACGATCACTTTGTGCTTACACTCTTTGGTGATTCCTTTTAGCTCTAAGAAAGACTTCTGGCCTAACTCAGTATGTCTCCTGCTAATACTTCGCAAAACTTGGTAACCCATCTCCCCTCTATTTCCTGCCTTTTTCAGGTCACAAGCTTTTCTGAGCAGGAACTGGCTCTTTTCAGTTCAACATCCAGACCAAGCAATATAAACTGGACTGGAGGCACTGGCAATAAACACTACTAACAGTGAATACAGCTTTTACAAAATATCTTTATGAAAAGATAATAGACAGTATTTCCCTGCCCAGTTTTCAATTAACTTAAAGCATTAAAAAGTGCTTACTGTTGAAATCACACAGAACACAGCAAATCACCATTTTCAATGAAAAATTTGTCTTTAAATGGTGAAAATTATTTGTGATGTTTCCTTTCTTTGCTTTTAAACCATTGAAATGAGTCTAGCTGATACTATCAGTAGAAGCTGAGGAGGCCAGCACAATCTGTAGTCATGCCTTTCAGATAACTCCTGTCATCAATTGCTTGTATGATTAACAGTAGCATGGTGTTTCCCTACTCACTGCATACGATATGAATACTAAGCAGTATTAGTAGTACTGCGCTTAACAATATGATTTGATGTGCATACCTTTAGCCCGGGTGCTCCCATGGGCCCTGGCATGCCTGGCAATCCCTTTGGACCTCGAGCTCCAGGATAACCTGCCAGACCTGCTAAGCCTGGGCTTCCTTTATTACCCTTAATAAATTGAAAATTATTATTATTAGCAGAAAAGTCAAACATGTTTTCACTATATGCCGAAACAGGCCTGGAACGTACAATCAGCTAAAGCTACTTAATGCTCTCTGTATACATGGATAAACTGACAGTACTCCAAAACATACAGAAAGAATGATCAGCAGTATCATCTGGATTTCTGTTAATTCGTCAAAAAGCAAAAACCTGTCATACTTTGCAACATTGCTTCATGTACTTTCACTGTGGCACAGGCTGAAGATTCTGAGAAGTCAAATAATTGCAACATTATCAAGTCACTGTTAAGCAAAACAAATGTTAAGCACTTCTTAGCCCACTGTCCCGGGGACAGAGAGTGACTGCAGCCTCTTTCGCTCTTTCTTTTTGCAGTTTGTGACACCTTCTGTCCAATGCAGCACCGGCGAGAAGAGTAGCTTCCCAGTCTCACTCTTCTGCACTCACTGCACAGCCCAGGGCGATGGAGGTGCCGTCAGAATGGACCTGCTCTGTCTGTTGGCAAAATCGGGATGATGTCACCTACGTGACCCCCTGTCTCCACCAACTTTGCTACAGCTGTGCGTTCAAGAAGAAGCTGGGATGTGCTGTATGCAGGCACAAGATCAGGACCATCCATTATTCAGTGCGGTCAGATGATGATTACCTCAAGTGTTCTTGCCATGCAGTTCACAGCACACTCAGGTTATGGTCTGCAGGGTGAGCAGGAGTCTGCAGAGCCCGTGCTCCTGCATCCCGAGCACAACTTCCCACATGAGGTCTGGGCTGCCGTTTTTGAAGAACATCCAGAAGACCTCAAACCCCTGCTACAGTGGCACCAAGAAGAGATCAACAGGATCTGTGGCAGTGGATGGTGGAAGGTGTTTGAAGGACAGTGCACCACCATAGGCTTCCTATGTATGCATGGACTCAGCCAGGTAGCCTTATTACAGAGGCTGCAGCCACTCCTCAAGGACCACATGGTGCCCTTTGTGAAGAGGTTCATCACCACTGTCACAGCCATGTATGGCCCAGAACTCTACTGGCAGCAGGACAGCTGGGACAAATGTGCTCCAGGAGGGCAATAGGACAGCCCCACAGCCACCCTCAGCCCCACTGCCTGCCATCAGAGTCCTCCTGCCTCTAGCCCAGGCCACTCTCAGCCCTGCAGGCTCCAGTGCTGAGGAGCTCCCTGGTGTTCTTCATGGCAGTCCCAGGTATCCCACCCACTGCCACTGTGCCCTCAGAGGAGGAGTCAGAGCAGGCAGAGGCAGTGGGCCCCTCCACCCAGGGCAGAGACTGCTCACCTGGGGGGCTCCGGCACCCCCTGAAGAGGAAGGCCCACAGCAGCCCCCTGGACTTGCCCCCACCGCACAAGAGTCAGTCACGGGGGCATGACTAGGCCGGCACTCACCGCCAGGCAAAACACAGCTCAAGGGGCTCAGAGACCAACATCTATCTCTCAGTCTGCTTCTGAGAGAAAATAAAAGCTTAAGAAAAAAAAAAAAAAAAAAAAAAAAAAGAATTTGTCTGATTTCCAAGGTGTCAACAGAACTGAGAATGGTTCCTTCTGTTAAAACACCCTAACCTCAGAAAATTGTTAATGCAGAGTGACAAAAAGAGAGGCAATGTGGAAAGCAACTTACCTTAGGGCCGGGTTTTCCCCACAGCCCAGGCTTGCCAGGGTTCCCAGGAATGCCCTCTGGTCCAGGGTAGCCCACTGCTCCTTTCTGCCCTGCTGGTCCCGGTTTTCCCTTGAAATAAATTCAAATTAAATATAACACAGTTGGCACTCCTCACCCTAACAGAGCTAGATTTCAGTCACAGTATTTCCTAAATCCTGCAGTGACACAGTTGAACATTCACAGAGATGGAGAGTTTGCATGTATGGTTTAAAATGCTATTGGCTTAACCTTAGGCTTGCTAGGTTGTGGGATCTGAGGAAATTCAGTCAAAAACATGGCGTTGACCCTTCTTGCACCCCAAGCCTGGAAGATGGCTGATGGATTATTAAGCAGAAGCAAGGAAACCTGGTAAAGTCATCCAGGTATCTCTGTAAACAAAACTAACCACACCTCTTTTTTTTTTTTTTTTAACTAGAAAATTAATGCCATACATTTGCAAATTTATGCTGTTCAAATCTGCATACCTTAAAAAAAAAAAACGACACAAAAACTTCTAATTGGACAAGTTTGTGCTAACTTGCTATACTTGCACTGAAAAACCTCACGTTACATTCACCAGGAGAACAAAAAATTTCTCTTTACAGTCATTTCCTTTTAGACTGACACATACAATTGTATGGAGCTTGAAGTTCTGCAATTATTTCTCTATGAGTATGTTTCTCAGAAATGTAAAGCATGCTAACTAGACCATGGTTCATGATAAAAAGTATATTTAACAGCTGTCTTAAAGAATATAAGTGTGCCATCTTAATCTCATTTCTAACTGTTGAGGAGTCTCACACTTATGATGTGCTGCAAGACTTCTGCTTTACTCTCTTTGCTTCTTCATTTTTCTTGCATTTCCCATTTCTCCTACATCTGCAGTGATGCTCTCTGCAGTCCTCCAGAGAGAAAAGCCAAGTATTTACAAAAGACACACAGTCTGCCTGCCTTCAAAAGGCTATTCTTCCGCTCTGCCCAGAAGGTAGAAGCTCTGTGAAGCAGCTGCATTTCGCTGGTTACCAACAATGTTTTGATGTGAGGTAGTAAAATATATTTACAAAATGGTCCTGTGTGGTATTATTTGTTAGGGGGCCAAAATAGTCTTGATGCATTTTGTTCTTGGTTCTGTTTACAGAACACCTACTGCTTCCTCCTTTCTCTTCCCTTGGGGAGAAAGGGATGCGAGTTAGCTTCTTTACAGTTACTCAAGAAAGAGCACTAAAAATTTCAGCTCAGGGCAAATGAAAGAACAAAACCTCCAGAGATCCATCATGGACATATGGATACAGTCTTGGGTAGGCCACAGCTGTTGGAGCTGATGGAAGCCAGGAGTGCACAGTAGTACAGCCCTGCACAGTATAACGTGATAACTTGCGCATGGTCTATGGGCCACATGAACAAATCATCTAATTAAGTAACTGTTCAAATGGGATGCACCTTGTTGCTACAATAGCTGCACTTCACTCCCATGTGCTGAGTAACTAAGTGTGAATCTGTATGCTTTAATACAGTCTCAAAAATTACTCTTACTTTCACAGGGGCTCCTTTACACTTCCTGGAAAATGAGAAACAGAAGGCTTTCTAGTACCACTGCCATGAGTTAATTTTGTTTTTACTAATAATTTCTGTCCTTCGTTTCTAACCAGAAGATCAGAAGGCCAGGACTGTGTTACTTACAGGAACTCCAGGTTTGCCTGCCTGACCCGTTGCTCCTTTCTTCCCTGTGGGTCCCTAAAAGTTACAGATACTTGTGTTACAAAGTCCTCCAAGATCTGAGAATTGATTTTCCTCTCCCATACAAATGTCCACATTGCCTGACTTTCAGACAGAGGTAGCAGAAAGTTTTTCAATAACTTAACACATTTAGAAAGCACTCATTAATTACAACACATGCATGACTTTTATCCTAACTCTCGAAGATATAACCACTCAGACAACACAAACGAGAATAGGTCAATTGAGTAGGAAAGAGCTCCCAAGATTTTTTTGATGTTGTTTTTAACAGTGCTCTTAAAGCTAAAGCTACATTAAGTTACTGTGCTGCAATATTACATAACATGCAGTAAAGTTAAAAAAAATAACATTCTAATTATATTTTTTAAAAATAATGTAAATATGATTTAGTCAGCAAAATTATGTTCTATTCCTTAACATCTTTTAGTTGATGAAGACATATATAACATGCACCAGTCAGAATAGGAACCCATATTCAAGTAACTTTATATTTTTTTTTAAATAGTGGAAGGCATATAAAGTAAATCCAGATGATTCAGCATTGCATTGCATGGGATTGGCTTTTTTAGACTCTTTTGGTTTGTTCCAGGTTGGATATTTGTTGCCTATTTGTAAACAGCAGCTTTAATCTGAAAGGTATTTGCAACACAAAGAGTATGTTCCCTAAGTGAAAGGCAGAGGAATGACTGATTTTATCCTATGCTGTGTGTAGTTTCTTAAAGGCAATGTATCTTGGCACGTGGTTAGGGTACATGCTGATAGTGCTTTTACATCACACTTCCTTTTGGTCGCTCCCCATTCCCCACCTACTATAGATTCTTGTATTCACCCAGAACTTTCTGAGACGTTAACAATTGTCTATGAAACTTTTCAGACAAAACATCCCATTTAAGATCCAAAATGAATTTGTATAATAATTCTATTGCATTATATATAAAATACTTTCGGCAACTTCCAATGCACCGCCATGATGAACTATTATTTATAAAGGAAAAGGAGTCTGTGTTTTATCTTTATTTGGACTTGCTCTGCCTCTGCGACTCTTTAGCAAATTCCTTACTTCTGAGTGACAATTCAGTGCAGTGCAGTACCAAGAGGCTTCATTTACAAATCAGACCTGGTTGTTTTCCAAACCTTGTCACAAGAAACTCCATTTAAGGGTATAATTGAATATCACTGAAATATTTCCAAAAGAGCCTCTCAAATGCTTTACACTACCCTGAAGCAAAACTACTTATTTATCAAATAAAACATATCTCATAAGATTATTATGCAGTTTTCCACTGTACATTTTTATTGCCCTGCAGGTATGAAAAAGCAAGCCAAATACTGAATTTCAGCCTTATGTAACAAGAAAAAATACGAACAGTTTCCGTGCTGCTGTCAGTCATTTACAAAAGTTTCCTACAAGCTTACTGTTTGGAAAAAATAGCCCAGTAGATTCAAAAGAGAATGTGAATATGAAAATTGATTATTTTCAGGGAAAGGCAAGATGCCACTAATGGATGTTGTCACATCAATGCCAAGACACGACACAAGCATTTCAAATGAATCAAAATGTGCCTGCAGGAGGGAGAACACAGCGTGATCCCTATGCAGGTGGCTACTGCCAGATGTAGATGCAGCCATAAGACCTGCTGGATCTTCAGTGAGCACCAGGCACAGCACTGTCACCACTTCAGACTGTGTGTCTCACACACATTGCTGAGCCCCTGATGAACAGGCTCTTATGGCCTTGGATCAGTGTGAAAAGAACATTTAGTTAGGTAATTGGCAACAACTTGGCCTAAATCTATGGAATAGCTTGCATAGAGATTTCCAACAACAGACTGCGACAAATCTGTCTAGGGCATCAATCAAACCACAGTGGTAGAAAACGATGCAAAATTAAGCAGAGTTCAGCTTCAGACTGCTGGTTGAAACTGTTGAAGACTTAATAGGATGTGCAACATGAGAACAGGCGATGGAGAGCCCTAGCCTTCTCATGACACTAGAATATAAAAGCAAAAATTATGTATTCTTTAAGAATATCCATCAGAAATCATGTTTTACTCTCAAAAGAAGTTTTATGTATCAAACACCTACATTTTTCCCCCCAAGGACAGCGAATGAACAAGAAAAACACATTCCATTTAAATGCACTTTTTTTTTTCTTTACTGTTTCTCTACTTACTTTTGAACCTCTTTCTCCTTTCACTCCTTGCTCTCCCAGCTCACCTGGCTCTCCCTTTGGAAAGAACATATCAAATAGGCAAATAACATCACTGAACACAAATGGCGATAGAATTCCAACAACCAATAAAGAAACCTCACTTTTTGAAACACTTACTGGAGGCCCCTGCTGTCCAATTTGTCCTCTAAGCCCTGGAAGACCTATGTGACCCTGGGAAGCAGAAAATATAATATATTGTAATATACATAAATCAGAGTAACACACTCAATAAGCTACAGATCTGCTTCTAAAGCCCATCCTGGGAGGTGCTGAGTGGCCCCAGCTTGACTGATTTCACCTGCATAAAAGTATGCTTAGCTCTCCTGACATGAGACTTAGGGAGCTTTTCTTCTTTAAACTCTCTATTTCAAACTCACTCAAGAGGAGTCTGTATTTTAAACATTTCTGCACTTCCATGAGCATAGTCTATATTTGGTTCTCTGATTTATTACCCTGCCTATATTCACTGCCAGTGCAATTTAAACAGGATATTCTGTGTTAAGAACTGTTTTGTATTTCAACAGACAAGCAGAAAGAGTTACTATCCATTTGTGTTGGCTGAAACACTGTATACAATTAATGAATAATTGTTAGAATTAGAGAATAATTTAGTTTGGAAAGGATCTCATCTAGAGCAACTAAGCTTAAGAAGGACCATCAGGCTGTCTAGGACGATTGCCTAGTTGGGTTTAAAGTACCTCCAAAGATGGAGATACTTTTTTCTTTTCTTTTCTTTTGAAGTGTTTTCTTGTGTTCAGATGGAACATTTCATGTGTCTCAATTTGTGTCCATTGCCTGTCACTGCACACTGCTGAGATGAGTTTGACATCTTCATCCTCATTCCCTCCCATTAGGTATTTATACACACTAAGATTCCGTGCCCAAGTTTTCTTTTTTCCAGGTGAAAGAGTCCTTGTTCTGCCAGCTTCTCCTCATATGAAAGATGCTCCAATCTGTGCTAAGAACACATCAGTGCAGTGAGGCACCAACACATGCAGCTTTGCGCATATGTGAGAGACGATGATACTTTTGCTTCATGAGTCTGCATGTATGCACAGCAGCCATGTTCAAATGGAAAATATTAAAAAGCAAGAGGTATTACCTTGTAGCCCTCATCACCAGGCTCTCCTCTATCTCCACGTTCCCCAGTGGGCCCCTATAAAAAAGAAAAAAGAGCACAGTGCAGCAGCTGAACTGAAATACTGCAACAGTAAAGTGAAGAAGAATCTGACCAACCAGACTGAATGGAAGACTCAAAATATTACATTCAGCTTGTCTAAAGGAATAAATATTATTTTTTTCCTAAACAAAATACACTGCAGTCAGACAGGAAGCACTATCAAAAATATTTTCCAACTGAAGAAGTGAAAAGATAGCTCTTGTATGGGCAAAAACAAAATAGGAACACTGAGCTCATCAGAAGTTCTGATACGTGTGCATATCACTTGGTATCAGAATTATGAATCTCACGAATGACCACACTTTGTTTTCAGGGAATGCAAGGAAAACTCTCGTGTGATTTCCATAGGACAGCGCATGGTAAATGAGGTTGTCTTTCACAACGGCTTGCTACGCTCAGAATTTGGTTTAATTCTGAAGTTCATCCTAATAAGGAGTCAATCTCAATCCCTCAGGCCACTTCTCAGAAATGAGAACTGAGCAGGAGTGTTATTGGCATTATTTCTTGACTGATAGTTCTTACTGCTGCATTCTGACACTTTACTGCCCCTGCCTTAGGGAAAGCCCCTTGCTCCAACCCCACAAAAGAAATGGGATTTTCCTCCCAAATTTAACTCTTGTTGCATCAAATTTACCAAATCTCATTCAGAGGGAAAAATGATGGAATAAGGAGTCATGCCCACAGAAAGTAAGACTGGCCAAGACTTTGACATCTAGCACTCAGATGAAATGAGGTCAACCTTTTTTGTGTCTGAAGTAAAATCACATAAAGAAAACTTGGCGAGGCATAGATAACTGAAGTGTATCAATTGGAAATGAACAAATTGGCCAGGTCCATCAATGTATACTGTAATGCAACTGCTTCTATACTCTCCAGGGTTTCGGCATGTTCATGGCATGTTTCCTCAGGGGAATCTGCAAAGCGAAAAGACCCTGCTTGCAATGTTTGAGCAGTCAGCTCAGCTACAAGAGAATCAACTGAAGTCTCCTCTCATGCATTTCCAAAATTAAAACAAGAACCTGGCCCAGACTGTCTTCAGTCACACCTGGGTCTCATAGCCCCTGCTTTCTGGGGAGTGAGGTACAAATATAAAGGTTAATCTGAAGAGAAGTAGGCTATACGTATTGCATCTGGCACAAAGCCTTAATAAGATTATGAGATTGCATTTAATTTTTGGACATGCTTCTAGTTACTGCAAAAAGACACCCCACATACAAAGTTAGTAAATGTAAGGTTACAAAATGCAGCTATTTCTCTGAGTCGGTTAAAATAGCTTTGTAGCAATAATGAAGTAAGTCAAAACATTCTGGTCAGTAAAGCAATTAGGTATAATTCAGTATAAATACAGGGGATAAAAATAGTGATTCAGAATGCAGTGATCTAAACACAGACTGAAGGTGTTAGCATAATTAAACACAAGGCACAATCTCAAGCAGGAAAGAACACGTGACTGCATTTTTCAGAGTGAGTTTATCAATGGAAAAACCATCACTCTACAATTTTGCACAAGGAGGGCATTGACTCCTTAGAAAGTGATAAGAAGTTTCAGAAAGAGCTCTCATTGTCTCTTGTTTTCAGGCACTAATATAATTTTTTTTTGAGAAACAAAGACCTACTGGTTCACCTATGGGCCCAGGTGGTCCAAGTACTGTACTGTCTTCGCCTGGGTAACCCTAAAATGAAGGTAAACATTAAATAAATGTACTTGTAAGTTCAACACTGTCTGCAATCCATACAAGTTCAAATGTAGTAATACGTCAGAAAGCATACTGTATAGACGCTACTAGTGAGTATGATGCTTCTGGTTTTAGGACAGCAGAAGTGATAACACCACTTCAACAAGAATCACCTTTTTAAGAAGCAAATAAAGGACTAAAAACCTAAGTATTTGCTCTGTTCTTGAAAGCAGCTGTTAAAGGAGTATTTGAACATTGCCCATATTCTTTGGAATGGAGGAACAGGATATTTGAACAAGAGTAAAGAAAAGAAAAGTTCTTCTACTGTCTTAAGAGGTGTAGTTAACACAGAAAAATAAGTGCCCAGACAACTCCAACAATCAGCCTGAAAAGGCTCATACTATTTTTTGTTTTAAATATGAAGTGATCATCATCTAAAGCAATAGGCAAAACAGTTATGTATTACAACATATTTAATACAAAGAGACACATATTTTCAATATTATCACAGATGTCAGAAAGTGCACTGAACTGCATTTTCAGAAGCATCAAAGCAAGCTCAACTTCTCGCTCCCAACAATTTTGTTTTTAGATACTGTTTCTGAAAATCTTCTCAGAAGCCACTTATAAAATCCCCAGTAAATGTCTATTAGCAGTATTCATTGCAAAACTGGCCCTAACATAAGGACATATTTCTCTGCCTGGTGCAACTCTAAACTGATCTTTATGAAGGGAATCCCTGTACCTCCCTGGGGCCACAGGGGCTTCACTTGGCATGCAAACTTGTTTCCAGGGTTTGGGGCTCAAAAGAACAGTGAATTTAACACTAAAAAACTAAACTGGGGCAATTTCCTGCCCCTAACATCTTATATGAAGCATCATAATTGGACCTTCAGCAAAATCCATGGGAGTACTCACAGGCTTAAGGTTAAGTGAATGCTTCTCAGTTCCCACACTGATTATTCCTATCAGCAGTGCTTACTGAGGGCAGCGGTGTTATCTGATAGGATAGAATGTGTTTTTTTAAACAATAGATACTTTGTTTTTTGAAACCTGAAACGTTTCAGCAGTAATTCAGAACTCTGCCTCCCGATGATCTGTTTCCCCACTTTGTAATTCTTTGCATATTCTCTCACAATACTGAATAAATGGTGGCTTTTGCTGCACGCTGCGCAAAGCAGTGAATATGCAGTAACATTTCCTCTTTTGTGGTTATCCAAACCATAAGAAAGAATAATCCATCTTCATACCTTTTCTCCTTTGGGTCCTGGGGGCCCTGAAGGCCCTGCAGGGCCTTGGTGACCCTAAAGAATGAAAGAAAACAAAAATTAGTTCCAATGCAAATAATTAAAGAAATAATTAATTCTGAACTTTTGTTTAGCTACTTGTTGCCATTATTTTTGGCTGCTCGCTAGTAATGCTACACAGTGATGTGGGACAAAACTAATGGGCACTGGCAGAAAATTCATTGTGTGCAGGAAAATCTGCGCACACAGTGGGAAGCTGAAGGCTGATGTCTAACAGGGGCTTCATGCATGTCAAGGGAGCTGGGCTTGATCTTCAGGGCTAGGGCCACAGATGGGACTTTCTGTATGGAGTAGACATGGCAGTCTGGACTGTAAGAGGAAGATCATCAGAGAACAGCAATTTTTATTCAGTGAATGCCACAACACCTTTATGTCCTTCAGCTAACCTCATTCAATCAGTGGTTCTGCTAGTTAAAGGGAAAGTGCCTGACCAGATGGTAAGCAGAGGTAGTGGCTTGCTTAATTTTCTTCATAATGAATAGCTGTTGTAATTTTATAGGAACTTTATTAAAAAATAGAGTGGGAAGCACTGGAAGAACGAAGGTTTCAAATCTGATACAAAGAAATGACTGCTGGTGTACTTGCAAAAAACAGCCAACGTTGCTTAATGCTTACACTGCTGAGTAGGAATTCAGGTGTGATACAAATGTATGCGTCTGACACAGAAAACATTTGCATATTCTAAAACTCACCCCATATCCTGGAATTCCAAGCTCTCCTCCAGGTCCCATTCCTCCTGGATGTCCCTGATAAATGCAATAATCAGTGATAAAAAAAAAGAATGAGCTTCCTTCTAGAATATTACAGCAATGTAAACTTTATAAAGTCATCTTCAGACACTGATATTTGAGAACCGTGGATTACTTTCTCATTACTTTCAACTTCATTTGTTCATAATTAAGATCAAATGGATCTGAGGCTTTCAGAAGTGTGAAGGAGCTTCATGTGTTCAAGAGACACAGTGCTGCACTCTGTGGCCATAGGACTGGACCCTAAAGCTGTGATTTAGACACATATTGGATGCTTTTTTTTTTTTTTTTTTTTTTTTTTGCATCTGCCATCACACAATGTGAAGCACGCATGGAGAGCTTGTGATGAGTTCATAATGTTAGTGGAAATACACTTAAATCAGTTAACTGCAGATTAGACACCCATTCAATAGGGCTATAACAGTCTTCATCCAAAATGCCGTATTTCAGCCATAACTAAGGCTTTATTTATGTAATATCAAAACCCATGATTTCTGTTCTTGGAGTCAGAAAGGTTTAAGAAACAGTAAGTGAAGTTGCATCCTGGCTGTGGGGTATGTGTACTCCATGGCACGCCCTCCCATCCTGCTCTCTGATTGCCAGATCAAAAACCCAATGAGAACATGAGATGATTTCCTGCTGGTCCGTGAGTTTCTGTCTGGACAGGTGCATAGGTCTTATCTGAACACCAGAAGGCCAGGGCACACATTGACAGCCAGGGGCTGGGAAGGACTTCTAGGTAGCATAAAGACCATCTGCATCTCGAGCTACAGCTTTTACTATTTATACATGGTACATCTGTGACTTTGCTTCTTTGGTGGAGAGACAGGCTACTGCTAAACCACAAATGCATGAGCTCTTAAATAAGCATATTGTGTACATACCAAGGGGCCTCGAGTTCCTCTTGCACCTTTGGGACCAATTTTTCCATGCTGACCAGAACCACCAGCAGGACCAATTTCTCCAGGAGGGCCAAGCTGCCCCTTTTCCCCCTGTAGGTGTTATTTTATTAAGAATAATTAGTGATTGATACTACATTTCAAATGCAGTTTATGCCTAATCAAAGTGCATAACAGCATTACTTAAGAAGAACATTACATTTACATGTTGTTTACTGTAGTTCTTAGAAAGTCTGAATCCAGACCTGTGTAGGAAAAAAAAAATCTACGGAAACTTGTCTTTCTTTTTTGTTTAGCCAGAGCTGAACTTTTTTTTTTTTATAGCATCAGAAGCTGTTCTGATTTGTACATCCTGATTCAAATTTAATTTTCCTAAGGTCCCAAATGCTATCAACCACAAAATAATGATTACAATTGCTATGTCTAACAATAATTAAAAAAAAACTAGCTTGAGAAGTGAAAGAAAACAGGCATGGACTTAGGTTGAATATTTTACCATTAGGCTGCGGTATGAAATTATCAACATATAAAACCTACTGATGTCTTTCTGACATCATAGGGTGCTGACTGGCATTCATCAGTGTCAAAGGAGTAAGTGGAATTATTTTGTAATGCAAATTCAAGTTACAGACAAAAGGAATGGAACTTGGGAAGATGGAAAGTAGTACCTTCTTTCCCAAACGGCCCCTCTGACCTGGGTTTCCTGGTGTTCCTTCAGGACCCTGTAGGTTTATGAGGGAGGCAAAAATAAATGATTGAGAAAGACCTGGGAAACATGTTTGAACCGTGCTCCAAATTGGATAACTAAGCAGGCTTTTGTTATACAGAGAGGTGGGAGGAAAAATCTCATTAACTGTTGCTATGAGGAAGTTAGCGTGGCTGTTTCAAGTTACAGCAGAAATAAATGGGTGAACATAAGGGATCACTTATCAAACTAGTGAAGATGAACTGGACATTAAAAAAAAAAAAAAAAGACAAACACTAAAACACAATAAATCTTGCCCAGACAGAAAGTATTTCTTCAGGAGTAAAGTTGCTTATGAATTTAGAGAAATGCAATGCACAGTTACTACTTAAGAAAACCTTGGAGTTGTCAATTGCCAAGAGCAGGGCCTTGGCAAAATCTGCTGCAGAGGAGAGACCCAGCTCAGTGCATGGGGGGGCCCTTCCACTGCCAGCCCCATGGTGGTTGTGTAAGTGGGTTTGCTGTCTGTAGATGAGGGCTGCCTCAGAGCTACCACCTCACTGCCCTCTGAGTCACTTCAAAAAATGACCCTCAGAAATGGCTGGAAGTGTCCAGAGTAAATTGGACTCAATTTATCCAATTGAGTGAAGGCAAAGAGGTAATTCAGCTTTAGTTTTGGGTAAGGTTAGATACACATACAATATTTTTAAAGATATTCTGGTGACAAGCCAGGGTAAATAGAGTTCAAACAGAATAATGAAGCCCATTTGTTGCTTCATTATCTTATGGTTAAGGAAAATGTAATGTTACTCTCACCCATAATAAAATTCCCAAAAAGGAAATTGGTTTCCTTGTTCAGACCAAGATGTTGTGATCTGTCCACATGTCTAGAATGAGGTCAAGCCAAAACTGTAGTACAACCACCCTAGATACTGGGGAGGATGAATGGGGAGAGAGGCAGCTCTGCAGCTACATTTGGAATGCACGGAAGAGAAATGCACTTTTCAACTGCCACAGCGTGAATCACCAGACCTGCCTGTCTCACTGAGGCACAGCAGTGCTGTTGATGTTGTTTACTCTATACAGGTATAATTACATACAATGCAGACATCAAGGCTGAGCTATTTTATGATAATTTTAATGTATGAAACATTCTTGCTTCTCCAGAATTGTCAATCCAAAAAAAAGAAAAAAGTTAGGGTGATATTACTGTGCCAGAAACATCGATTTTTCTGCAGTGCACCCTAAGCTGTGACAGCTGATATGTGCATTTTCTTCCTCCACTAGGAGAGTTGTTTGCAGTGAAGAGCATAGGACTAAAGAGAGCAGATTGCAATACTGAGGCTTAGAGGATAGAGAGAACAGTGCTCACAGCCAGTGACAGCTGGCCCTCCAAACTGCTGTTTACTCATACTCCATCATCACATAAAGCTACGGTGAAGACAGCCAGGGGATTGTGAACGAATTTTGGGTGAGGGAATCTGATGTCCGACTTGAGGCTACATACTTGCTTTAGAAGCTGTGCTCTAAAAGATTAGTTTACAGTAAGTAGCTGCACAAAACTTCAGCAAAATAGATTAGATGAATGGATTGCAGGTGCTTGGCATGACACCAGAACAAACAGCAAACTGATCTAACAGTGTTAACAGTCGATCCCAAGGTTCATTTGCTATCTGACATATGTGTGCCTGCTGCCATTTCTTTCCGTCTGTCATCTCTAGCAATTGGTGATCCTGTGATATGTCTATTTAATTCCTTTCACAGAAGCACCAAAATCTAGTCAGTTAAGGAATAACTGTTTTTTAAGAACAAAAAAATTTCATTATCCCATTCTTCCTCCTTTTTTTTTTTGTTTTGTTTGTTTTTTAATTTATTGTATATGCCTCATTGCAGGCCTACTAACAAGGGAAGAAGAGAAGGCTCACCAAAGCACAGAAGCATCAACTGAAGAAGGGCTGCCTGGTATGATAGTCCCTGTCTTCTGGAAGTCAGCTTCAGTATGAGTTGGACAGCATTCATGATAAGGTCTTTACATCACCTTGACAGCAGCATAGAAAGACCACTGCTAGGCAAGGCAGACCATCCTCCCATGGCAACCGATCACAAATCAACAGTAGGTGTTGTTTAGATTATATGATACCTACTATGATGTGATAACTTGTTTTAAGTGACTTTTGAACTGCTCTGTATATCTTAACAAAGAAGGCCCTGTATTTCACACCAACACTTTAAGAAATCCTGTGCTGTTGATGTCTGTGCTGCAGTAATGTTGTAAATAAAGACACCTCGATGTTAAATACATCACTTCTAGATATGTTATTTTTAGTCATTGCTGTTGTTGTTAAGGTGTATTAAGTTAAGTATGTATTTGGTGAGAATATTAGCATAGAATATTCAATCAGAGCCAACACCTGTGTGCTCTAAGTTCCAGAGCTTCATTAATTACAGTGCTCAAAAGGGCAATTCTTTGCCCTAAAGAACTTTTAATCTAAACTAAAAACTAAATAGCCCTGGGACAGTAAGCAAACCCATCAGTAGGGAAAGAAACAAAGCAATGAAATATCTGACAGCACTATCTGTGATAGAATATGCATCCAGGCAGATTCTTTGAGTATTTTTTTAAATTTAGAGAATGATTTAACTCTGTGAAATTACCCACAGTCTCCAAATTAAGGTGAGGGTAGAGTTTGACAACAGAAGGCTGTCTGAAGAGACCTCAGGTGAGAAAATCCAGGCTGTGTGGTGTATATGTTGAGGTGACAAATGTGAGGAATTAGGGTCTGCTGAGAAGTCCCAGATTTAAAATGGGGAAAACATTTGTCTCTCCAAAATCCCAAACTACATAGAAAGGGTAGATAAGCTAGTTCAAAGATTGTAATCTCTCAGTAAAAAGGAAAACAAAGTAAGCAAAATAATAATAATAAAATACTAAAAAGCAAATGAACAAAAAGCCCACTTAATATGAAAAACACTTACAGGAGCACCCATTATGCCAGGTTCACCAGGAGGTCCGGCACTTCCCGGTGTTCCCATCTCTCCTTTTTCACCAGTTTCTCCATGGAGGCCCTGTTCTCCAGGCTCTCCCTAAAGCAACACAGAAAATCTTTCATCAGGTTACAGCTCCGAAATTTATCCTTGACAAAAGAGAATTCTAAATCTTCAAGTGTGACCAAAGAAAACAAACAAAAATGGAAAAAAAAAAGAAAACCACAACAACCAGCCACAAAAAAATAACAAAAAAACAAAAACAAAAAAAAAAAACAATAAAAAAAGACCAACTATCATGCTAGAACTAATGGGAATCTTTCCAGTCAAGGCTCCAAGTTAAGGTAAAACCTTTTCTACAGCTGATTCACACGCTCATTCAACAGCCACATTTTGCCTCATCCATCTCCTACTACTGTGAGGGTGTAACATCCACTGTCCTTGCACCTGTCACAGTCCCTGGCACAGCACTGATCTGATGCAGGGAGTGAAGCATTGGGCTTGCTCTGTCTGGCACGATGTTCACAAGGGAAATAAACTGCACTGAGTTCTTCACTTTGAATTCCTCTGCCAAGCTATTCAGTTTTGCAGAGCAGGTCTGTGCCATGTAGGCTTGTAATACACAGGGCTTTCCATGGTAAAACTACCTGCACCCAAACGGGCTCTGCTGAGTTTGTGTAATAGAGAGTGGGAAAAAAAAAGGGTATCTGGGCCTTTCAATTAATGTCTGCTTTACATCTGCTAAGAAAATGAACCTACCTTTGGGCCATCTCTTCCCTGAACACCATCTTCTCCTGGAGGTCCTGGTTCACCCTTACAAAAAGGAACAGTTAAGAAGAAAATTATTGCCACTGACCGAACTTCTCCAGACTTCTTTCTGCCCTGGTTTTACAAACACTTATTATCATTTTGGACTTTCTGGGCCATGAACAACTTTTATGGTGCTGTGATAGTTTATTTTGCCTTCATTTTTCACTTATTTACTGTGACGGTAACAGCCCTGTGAGCCTGGAGCACCAAAAACCATGCAAAACAATCAGCATTAGAAAAGCGAGGCACAGCTATGCCGGTATAACAATGAATATTTGGCCAGTAGCACTGAGATTGCTCAGTTTTGGAGTACAGAACATGTAATTACAGTAACTTCAACAATACATCTATTCTGTGCTGGATTTCTATGCGTTGGCATGTTCAGTGACTCAGTCTAGGTCAATGAAAAGCCTCACTGACCACCTGTAACCACAACATGACATTTTAACGTTTGCCTTTCTTGGGGCCTTATCTTGAAAGACAATGGCACCTCACAACTTTTGATGCAGATAGTAGAACAGCAAATACAACCTGCCTTCTACTAATAACATGGTATTTCAGTCATAGAAGTATGGTAAATATGGAACTTCCATGTGGACAATTATGAGGAATTACTCCTCAACAACAACAGGTGTAATTGTAGAATGCAACTTGCTGGAGATTTTGGGCAGGAGGAAAAGATGATAGCAAGGAGCTAATGGGACATTAGAGCAGCTCAGTGGGAAGGCTTAAATCTAAAAGGATACAACTTATGCTCTTTTACAAGTGCCCTGGATAAAAATCTGTCTCTAGCACTTGAAAAGACTTTTTCATCCTTCAAAGGTAGGCAACTATCTGGGTCACATGGAAGAGGTAAGAAAGACGTTCAGAAGGAATAAGCAGGTATACAAGTGTTGGCTGAAATTGAGTGCTGATTGAGCTCACTCAGCACAGCACCAGAAGCAAATCACCTGCATGAGATGATGGTACACAGAGGTATCCTGCTCTGTTGGGGCAAAGTTCCATTATTTTGCCTAACTGAGAATTACTGTCATCTTAACAGCTGGGCTGGACAACTTTGGATTTAGCTTCCTGCTCAAACCAGCCATTTCTCAGTGGCACTGAACACCTAGAAATATTTCAGCATTATAATCAGTACTCTTTTTAACTTGCCACAGCACTGTATATGTTCTTTTAAAAGATATATGAAAGTAACTTATTAAATTCTTTTCATAAACTAAGGTTTTCTGGCGCATTTGCAATGTATCTATTTTCCTTTTTGGAGGAACATTCATGCTGATAGCTCACCCTTAAGCCTTGGTCGCCAGGTTCTCCAGCCTTCCCAGCAGGTCCAGCATCTCCCTGAAATGTCACAAGACAATTAAGTCAGTGGATGGCAAGAGACAATATTTCTAACAGTGATGAAGTTTACTGATAATGCAGTCATTATGACAGTACTTCTTAGTGGCTCACATCCTGTATCACTCTCTGCTTGGCTAATGAGTCAAATTGCTCACATTTGCTTATATGGAAACTAAAAAATTTAAGTAGTCCAATAGAATAATTTCAGCATTTACCTTTGTGCCTGGTTCTCCCTGCAGGCCGGGTTCTCCTTCAGGGCCAGGAGGTCCCTGCATGGTAAAAAAAGCTACTGTTACGCACTGTCATTAGCAATTTTGCAACTACCAAAGAATACAGCCAAAATACAAGCATAAATATGAAATGAGACACTTGGAAAGCTGCATGTATGAAAAATTAAAATAAGAAAACACTGTTGTTTGGTCTTCCTGAAGACTGACAGAAGGAAAGTATGGGGGAGTTTAGAACTGTACCGTAGATGAATAGATTGTGAAGACACAGCAGTACCACTAAGCTTACAACTTTCACCATAAATTACTGGCAAGCTGAGTAATAATCTACCTTTTGCAGATCTTACTGACAACTCTGTAACTCTGTCACTGTTTTGGCTTGGATCCAAGTAGATACAGTCTTTGGAAAACAAATATAGAGGTTTTCAGATTACTTCTCACAGCATTTATATCTAACCTTTTTTTTTTTTTTTAATTTATTTATTATTTTCAACAGGCAGTCAGAAGACTGGGTTCCGGGTGACTGGGGAATTGCACTTCTCTGAATAAGCCAAATCCTTCTTGCACTAAGTGAGCTCACCCTTCAGCTACTTTACTGCAAACGTAGCTAATACATTCTGTCATATTTCTTTCAAAGAATTATTAAAAACAAAGCAAAAAATAGAAGAAAAATTAGCAAGAAGACTGTCTGTGGCTGCTTTTCTTCATCTACCATTTGCAAAGGCTTATGATTAATATTGTTCCAGTTGCAAATTCCCAGTCTTGGATAAACTAACTGCAAGGAGGATGTTTCTTGTTCCTCTTGAATACTGATTGTTATAGATGTCATGACCTCATGCCTGATGACAGCTCACAACAGAAAAAGGTACTTATTTTAGAAAGCCTATAAGTAAGAGAGGATCTCAGCAGCTTATTGCATTTAAATCAGCTACAGGTAATAAAATAATTTGTGAACACACAGTCCAGGCATATTCTGTTGTTTGAGTGTTTCTAGTTAGAAAACAGGTGATTAAAAACTCACCTCAAAACCCATATCTCCAATTGCACCAGCATCCCCTGGTTGTCCTCTTGGACCCTGGCATTAGATAGAATATTGGAGGCATTATTCAATTAACATTAAATTATATTTTACAGCCTTGACCTTGACCCTTCAAAAATACCAACTGGTGTAAAGAAACGTATTTCATTGTCTTTTGTCTTGAATCCTCAGTGTATGTAAGTACCATGGTTGCATATAGTACTGAAGGCCTTATTGCCAGTCTTGAAACACTAGAGTAGCAGATTCCCTAGAATAACACAGATGTCTCTTCTTATAGACTAAAAGTAAACTATTATCTGAACTAAGCTCTCCTCCTGATTAACTGAGACTTTGTTTAATTAAGGATTGTTAGACTGTCTGGTTTGCTTTGTGGAAAAGCCTACAGTCTGGTACAGAATTAACTGGAAGCAACTACTGTGGATTTAGCAGTGTTTAGACAGAACAATCACTGAGGTGTAATGGAGTAAAGGCTGGGGCCTTTTTGATAACATCAGTAACTATGCTATAAGCACTTTCTTACTGGGCATGCTTGTAAGTAACTAATTGAGTGCAACTACACACCTATGGATTGCTTCCTAAAGCAACATTCTCAATCTCTATGCACCTAAGCCTGTTTATCTCTGCTCACTGAATGGGATTTGTGTACTTGGGGTGCAGAGCTTGCCTGTAACAGCTTACAGCTGATTTCATAGCCACTGTGAATGTCTGTCAAGACAAATCAGCCACCTAGATCTATCCAGTCTGAACCCTGAAAAAGTTCATTTCCATTTACCCCTTTTGGATTCATTGTGTTCATAGAGATACTGTGTTCAAAACATTTCCCTTGTTTATTACTTTACCTAAAGAAGATATGCTGCTACCCATATTTGTGGTAGAAGTCTTTGAAGCAAATATTTACTCTTTCTTCTTCACTTACTCCTTAGACTATACATATGGTTTTTCTTCTCCTGATGACTTGGCAGTGATAACACAAATCTGTTCTTGCCTTGTAGCACCAATGCAAACTGCATATGAATAAGAAGACTTCAGCAGATGCATATATTTTAACTTATAGCTATATTTAAGTGTAAAAAACAATGGAAACTGCAGTTAATTTCCTGCTAAGAATTCATTTGTACTACACTGAGTCCATTGGTTTTGGTTTACAGTGACTCCATGGCATTCCATGATGCAAGTGTCCCAGAGCTTAAGTTTGACTCAGGAGTCAAGCTGTAATATCCCCATAGAGCTAAGTCTGCTGGACTGGTAACACATCTTTCCCTTGCGACTTTCAGGGAAATTCAGAAGCCAGAAACAGAGAAAATAGGGATGCCTTTTAACCATTAACAGCAGATAGCTTGCAAACAAGATTTTTACTGAATTGTCTGAAAAGTAGGTAAAGTTGCTGTGTAATTTAGATCGAGCCTGCTACTAAAAATAGTTCTAACTACCTAAGTTTTTCTGCTCCTCCATTATTAATTCACATTTTTTCTGCTTAGAGACAGGACAA
Source organism: Gallus gallus (assembly GCF_016699485.2). Classification (NCBI taxonomy): domain Eukaryota; kingdom Metazoa; phylum Chordata; class Aves; order Galliformes; family Phasianidae; genus Gallus; species Gallus gallus. The sequence goes on along the minus strand of NC_052539.1, from coordinate 15,849,655 downwards.
GAGAAACTGTGAGAGCAGCCAGCTCTTATGTAGTGACCAGCTGTTGGCAAAATCAAGCTGCTCACAAATGTAGTTAAACAAGAGCCATGCATTTCATTTTGTAATGTCTTCTGTCATTTTCATAGCTTCTTTCTAGCTCCACAGACCATTTTCCAAAGACATTTTTCTTCTCTAGCACTTGAGATAAAAATTCTGCTCACAAGATTAACTTTTTTTTTCATTTTGACACTGCATGTGTAGATTCTACACTGGTGAGCACTACAGAAATATAGGTTGCTCAGGAGTACACCTCTTAGATTTAATAAGGCTAATAGTCATTCTATACATGTGAAAATATAGGCTTGAAGGGAATAGCAGGAATTCTATGTAAAAGCCTTGCATTACAAGGCTCTCAGATACTACAACACTACTACAAGTTGGCAACTGAAATAAGTCAGCAATTGTACTCAAAAGACAATTTACTAAAATAAAAGCTGTTGGCTGCTTCCTAGCAGAGAGCAATGGCTTTGTGTAAGCATCTGTCAGTCTATGGATTAGTAGAAATAATATTTAATATTCTTAGAAACTGTTAGAAATAATATGCTTTATGTCAACAGTTCACTTTCAAGATTTAAATTACCTGTGCGTCCTTTGCTATAAAAAACAGCATTTCAGAAGCAACAAAACCACAGCTTTTTACATTTTTTACTTTTCAGCACTACAGAATGGCAGCCTTCTCCCAACTTCCCTCCTCTAAGAAAGTATACGCTCTTTCACTGTATTTATACAATCTGACTTATCCCCAGAGATGATGATGCAAAAGTATTCCTATCATGGCTACACATTTCAGTACTTTGTATGCAGAACCAGCACAATTGTCTGTTATGATATTAACCACATAAAAGTGAGCGTGACTTTGAAATAATAATAATCAGAACAGGAATCCGTTCAAAAGAGGAATGTCTGAGGTTTATTAGAACAGTCTTTTTGTTATTAAAACTTTAATTTGCCAAATATATATGGTCCTTGAGTTCTTGAGCAACAATCCTAAGATGTCCGAAAACAACACCACTAATATCTGTATTAGCACATACATTTACTAAACCTGTGAAGCAGATGTCTACCCCAATGTAGAGCTGAGCCACCAATCATTGCAATCCAGATTTTGCCATGCTCTCCTATGTTGTATATGCCTTACTATAGTCCCAGCATGATTAATGCATCTCCTTATGTACAAGTTACACCAAAGCAAGGGAGGCAGTCTCAGGTCCTGTAGTTATACAACTATTACCCCACAGTCCCTACCCATGCACTGCTGACAACACAAAATCTTGGTAAAACAGAGCTTGAGCTGCTAGGGAACTCAGTACAATACATGGAAAAGAATTTAAGCAGGCATAAGGATCAACTTACTGTCTCTCCCATTGGTCCTCTGTCTCCTGTGGTTCCAGGAGGCCCAGGCAAACCCTCAAAGATTAAAATAAAATGAAGGAAAAAAAAAATCAGTTGGAAGCAGGCTGTTTTGCATTCTGTGCAAAACCACTTCCCTCTCTCATTTCTGCTCACTCAATAACTTGCTCAGAAATACTTTAGAAGCCTCTTTTTCTGGATGACATGCATCACTAGCCCTTGTGGCAGGTGAGGAAGCCCCAGACAGATCCCTCCACTGTTTCTTTTACATAGGGATGGATCTTGGCTGACCCACCATTTATCAGACCTGCACTGCTCTCCTTAGCCTCAGGTGCTGCTGGTACGTGCAAACTGGGCCTACCCACACTATAAGTGTCCTGTCCTCCAAATGGTATTTGAGATTATCAGTAAGGTTCACACCCCACCTTTCTTTCTGTTTAACCTGGCTCACAGCATGTCTCACATCCCCTTCTAGAAACTTCATCTGTAGGAGTACTAGCGCAGTATCTTGTACTTTGCAACAAGTGTACTAATTCCTATCATCTCAGTCCAATGAAATTTTGCTTCATTCTTTACTTCATTCTATATACACACAAATCTCAGTGAAGGAAGAGAGGAAAACCCACTGCCAAAGCTGAGAGGCAACAGGCTTACAAATCTGACCAGAGGAGGCAAGAGAAGTGCAGTGGCAAACAGCATTCCGAGTCTCAGCTTCAGCCCACTGTCACAACCATTACTGCTTTGCTTCTGTTTTTAGGCTTCCTTCCTTCTTGAATATCCCCTACCACTGGGATTCATTGATAACCTTCTTTGTAGAAGACAAAATATAGAATCATAGAATTGCTCAGGTTGGAAAAGACCTTAAAGATTATCAAATCCAACAGCAACCTATCTTAGATATCCACTGAAAAAAAGCTCTAGATGAGGACTTCTCTACTATACAAGTGGTATACTTGTATATATTTTTCTATATTTATCTCAACATTTATAGTACCTATCTGGTTTAAAATCTGTCAACTAATTTTCTATGTCACAGCAACCTTCCTTAAAACTACAATAACATTACTTGCAAAGCAACTTATAGCCCCTCCTTGCTAAATACTGCTGCTGTTCTGCTGCAGTTTGTGGTCATACTATACTCTGTAGACCATCATCCATGAAAGCACTGGTCTAGTAGCACACTGCCATGTTCACACTAACTCTCACTTCTGCCTCTGATTCTCTGTACAGAAAGTACATATATTAGTTTTCAAGCTGCTCTAAAATAAATAAAAAAATAGTATGATATATATAAAGTATGATATTTTGTGTTTTGGAAGAAGTACTAGGGTATTTAATACTCACAAGTGCTCCTTGATCTCCTCTTTGACCTGGATTTCCAGCTTTACCCTGGTCAAAGAGAGATTTTTAAAGATGTTAGCCTCTGATAATTTTGAAGAACAGGTCAGAAACTGGTAGTAAGTACATAAAGGCTCAATACAAAGACTGACTCCAATACTTACAATGAGCCCAGGAGTGCCTTTCTTTCCTGGATCTCCTCTTTCTCCCTGACAAATAACAACATGTGAGTTCTATTGGTCTTTGCTACATAAGCTGCATACAGGCGATGTATATTTTAATGCTGGGTAAGTGCAGAAATTGCAGATTTAGACTTAGGTGGGCTTCTACTACAGTTAAGAAGTACCTGCAGAAAACAGAAATTTGCAAGTCTCCTCTTGGACTAAATGAAAATTTATTACTGCTTCCAACATGTAGACTTTCTGGGGATGGCATGGTGTATTGCCTATCACAGTCTATCTACGTTTCGTATGGTGCTGAGCAATGGAAGCACTCACCTTAACTCCTTGTGTACCCGTCTCTCCAAGAGGACCATCTATACCTCTGGGCCCCTGAATATTGAACAAGTGATTAGGAACATTAATTGTGTGTTATTTTGTATCAATACATGCAACATAAACGCTAGGAGATGGAAATCTATTTTGTTGGCATGAACACTGAAAATCCCCAGGATGAAAAGCAATTTTCCTTGCATGTTAAGTAAGAAATAAAGCTTCAAAGAATAAAATTAGTTTCTGGCTTGCTATAAATTTTAGAATAAATATATATATATATATTTAACTATATAAAAAGATGTTTAAGGGCTCCACTGGACCCAGTTTGCAGGCAGGTATTTTTCTGCTCTTCTAAATATGCCTCACATGCACGCAAAGTGGATGAAGAAGTACCTAGATGATTACTGCTTATACAAGGCACTTGCTTTTGGACTTCAGTTGCACAAACAAAAAATCCAGCTTGCTTGTATGACTTTAAAACAGGCACATAAGGTTCTTCCATTAGTAAACCAGCTTGGGGCAAGATCGAAAGCAATTTATTATCTTGCATAGTGAACTGCTGTATTATCAAACTAAATTATCTACTTTAAATCGACATTTTACAACCAATACGTGAACAGTGATAGCCTATTATGTTATGCCTGTTATGCTATGGTATTTCAAGATAGCAAATATTTATTGTCAAAATGGTCAGACACCATTACTTAAAATTAGCAATCTTAATCCATTAGTTCAGAAGCAAGCAAACAAACAAAAAATCATTAAAATAGATAATGAGCAAAATGGAAAAAAAAAACTGTTTAATCATGCTGATATTGGAGGGTATTTCCATAATTCAAAATCCTTGTTGGGTACAGAAACAAAACAACAACAACAAAAAAAAACAGTTAAATACAATCTAAAACCAACAACTGCTTCAAAGCAAGATCTAGATGAAGATAACAGAGCTGGGTTCTTTACAACAGTAAGCAGTGGGAGGACGAGATGATAGCATTTCTGGTGGCTTCCTGGCTGTGTGGTGCTGCTGTCAATCAGAGAGAATACGTACATTGCTAAGGCATTCCCTCAACAAAAATGATTTGCATTTTCAGAGTGCATTTCTGAGTTACAGGGAATCTTATCTCTTGGGTCATGGTTTTTAGTGCAGGGCACTCAATCACGTCTGATTACAGAGTGTTCTAATAAGTAATAAGATAGGGATGCAAAAAGACTTTGTTGGAAGCATATCTGATTTTATTCACTTCCTTCTCAAAAAAAAAAAAAAAAAAAAAAAAAAGTTTGTGACATCCATGTCCCTACTGAGCTTTTTGAGACAAAACATAACAAAATTCTGTTCTGTTAGCTTGGCTATATTGATGCACATCAAAGCTCCTGTCAGAACAGATGAGCAGCCACCCGCTCTTCTCTGGAGCTACAGTAAAACAAAAGGCTGGCGGGTACCTCGGAAACAACACGCACTCAGGTTCTGTTAGGCTTTGCTCTTGAAATGTCTCAGGAAATGGCCTTTCCTGGGGGCTGATACATAATTACATCGTCTGGCCAAGCCAAAGCTATCTCATGAGAAGCTTATCCATTAGCTTTTCAGCACTGCTGCTTCTGGCCAGCATGAGCAGTGCGCAGCAGCTGCAGGGCAAGGAAAGGGAACAGGCTGGGAGTTGTTAGAAGCCTTCTGATACTTCAGGGGGGTTGGAAACAGCTTTTGTGAGGCAATCACTGTGCTTTCCTGGCCCCCTTTCTTGCTTTGGTCAATTAATGACCGAGTATTTATAGACTTTTTTTTTTTTCTTTAAGCCAGAAGAGGAAAAAAAAAAAAAAGAAGCCACAAAACACAACACTTCTGGTCTCTCTGAGGCTCTTGCTCAGTGCGGTCCCAGTCCAAAAACAACTGAAGTCTGTGGAAATCCTGGTGACTTCAATGCACACAGAGATGAGAAACAAAAGGCTAACAGCGCTTCCAAGGGTGATGGAGGCCTTGATGAGAAAAACAGAACTGCACCTCAAGTTTGGATTATGTAACTGTGTAACTATTGAATTATTGTATAGTATAATCTAAAAGAAAGCTAAACATCTTGATCAAATTAATGTCTGGGTATTGCTCTGCACTTTTTCTGTAATAGATGACTAAAATGTATACAAAACGGGTTGTGATGAAAACTTAAGGAGGACTAAGCAGGTTTAGAGTCCTGCGATCTAATATGGCTCTTGTGTGAAATTTCTCCATGGAAGAGGAGGAAAAGGTTGGAAACCTTGAGGTGAAGTGAGGGTTGATCAAAAAATGGGGGGCACAGGGAGATAGAAGCTCAAAGAAGAGCAAAGGAATATCCTAGGGAACATATGGAAGGGGAGATTCAGAGTATTAAGGTGAACACTTGCAAAAAAGTTTTATTCTTTCCCCCACTTCTTAGATTCATGACCTGTTATTTGCCTTTCTGCATTCTCCACAGTGCTTTTAAGGGAATAGAAGCTCAAAATGAAATATTCAAGGAGAAAAATGGATATTTTAATTGTACTCATCTGTAAGTAATAAATAATTTTCATTCTAGATTTTTTTCTTCTATCATTAATAATATTAACAAATAAATTGTTTTAAACACTTGCTACTTCCTTTTAATCACAACGGGGGCCACAACCCAGTTTAGGAAATGGCCTTGTGAGGAAAATGCACAGGATTGTCAGTTCGTACTCAGTGCACAGTGCACCAAAATCTTCCTGCTAGTCACATGAATAGTGCTACATTGACAGTCCATTCATTAGGAACACTAATCACTAATAATCACTAAAAATCAGGTGAAAAGGCCTATCATTCAAAACACCAACCTTTCACTAAATAATTTTGAACTGAAAACAAGTTAACAGAAACCAACAAAATGCTCAGCTTTTGGCTCAGGATTTTGCCTGCCTTTAGCCAGTCACAGAGCAGAGTGTAGGAATCCAAGGGAAACGCAATTGAATGTTCTATCAAAAACACACCATAACATTCCTATAAATAGTACGCTGTGATGCACGGATCTTTTGGATCTGTATCGTTTCCTACTGTAACTTGTACAGAACGAGAGATACACATAACATGCTTGCTGCTATTTAATTTAGGTTGCAGCTAAGCTGAGGAGTAAGTCTACCAAACGATTGCTACTATTTTCTTTGGCATGGGTTCAGTTTCTTTACTAAAATGGAACATATTGCACTGAAAACTTAAAGATAATAAATAAAGCAAGAAAAAGTTCATCTAAGAAGGAAAGAAGAACCACCAATCTGTTTTGTTTTCCTCATTCTGTCTCCTAGATGTAAGACTGAAAATAACACTATGTACACTAAGTACGCCATGCAGTTACTTCCCTCTCAGTGAGCAGAATACCAGGGAAATAAGAGCATAAAAATAACTGCTTTTAAGTTTTAGTTACTAAGCATTAGGCTGAAAAATACTAACTGCTCAGAATCTTAGCAGGTATTAAGAACTTTGCTTTGGTGAAGTCAATCTCATGATACAGGAACCCTTTCTCTCAAATTAAAGGTAACAGTTGAGTTCAGTGGAGATTATGGTACACACAAAAAGCAGCATCAGTCTCTGACATTCTAATTTTCTTCTCCATACATTAATACACAAGAACAAAAAACTTGGCAGCCATAGAGCCACTGTCACAATATCGTTACCAGTATGTCCTTCAAGACTACTCTTCCTTTTGGCCACGAGAGAGATTCCCTCTCTTTGACGCAGCTATTTCCATTCTCCAGAGTATCATTCTGACACTAGAGTATCTAGCAAGTGGTGTTCTCCTTCTGTGCTTTCAAAAGATCGAATGGTATATAAGAAAAAGAAAAGAGTCACAAAAGGACCCAACTCTCTACTTGATTTTCAAGTCTTGAGCATGAGCTAAGAAAGCTGTGTGCTCAGTGGCATATCTCCCCAAAACCCTCAGTGTGCTCCACAGGCTCCCAGACTGCCTCCCTTCAGCTGGCCAGAACTCCCCAGTGTGTTGGAGACTGAGCAGCTGGATGCTCTCAGGCAAAAGTATTCTGCTGGGAAACTTTGGATGTGAACTGGTTGCTGAAAGATTCATAGTTTATGGGATGAAGGAATTCCACTCTGTGACAGTGCAGAAGTAGAGGTCAATGCTCTCAAGGGTTTCTGCAGATTCCAGCTGTGAAGATGGGACAATTTCTTGTTTCAGTACACAATAAAAGGAAATTTCCATATGCTTCTATTTAACTTCTGTATGTGACCGCAGTATGCATTTTTCCAAGGCCTGCCACACAGAGCTTTGGGTTCTTACACTTGTCATTCTGAATCCAGTGATGACAAATCCCAGATTTCAGGGGCCTCCAAATATTTTCCTTGTGTGTTTTAGGTTTGATATTTTGATTTTGAGAGTAGAAAATATTCTCAACAGCTTCAGTGGGAGTTTGTTCTCAGAGCCTAAAGACTTGGGTCTGCTCCAAGACACTTTTCCATGAATTATTCCTAGTCACGTTGGATGTAGGCAAAGGCACAAACCACAGCTCTGAACCAGGGCTTCCACAGAACTTGGGACGTTTGGGATTTATTTTGAGTGATCTTTAATTATGAGCAATGTATTCCACGATGTGCTGCCAAAATCATAAAGAGACACCCTCAAAAATTCTTGTCTCAGTTGGCAGAAGATGTGACATTCCTTAAATAAAATACCTCCTACCTTCAAAACAGAATCTAAATTAAATCTGCTGCTGGGAAGGAGGAGAGCCTGGAGGACTCACGTTGAAGCAGCAGCTTGGTTTCAATCCCAGCTCTGGTGATGTTGGCAGATGGACCATCAAGAGGGAAGGATCAGAAGGGGAGTTTCAAGGGGAACGCTGTGTCCCCTGGAATTAAAACATACTACCTGAAAGCAGTTTAGTCCCAGTTTCAGAGACTAATTACTTTTCAGCTGGCCTTTGAACACATTGCATCCCATAGGTGACCAGCTGAGCAAACTCCAGTAGACATATATGGCCCAAAGAATTCTCAAACGTTAGCTTTGTACAGTGAAAACTGGGTTTGCATATACCTACTCTTCTGCATGCCACTGGCTTGCAAGTAGCAATTCAGCAAAACACTTCAGCACGCATTTCACTTTGAGCCACGCTCCCACTGAAATCATAGAGAGGTAATTGCACTCATCTGGTTCACTGAATCAGACCACTGAAAGTGGTGCCAAGCTTCTGCTTGTTTTAAGTCTCACAATTGCTTTGCATTTCTTTTGATATACATTTTCAAATCTGTACGTGAAGTAAATGGGTTATTTGTCCTACTTCCCATCTAAGCTAAAATGGAGAACCTCACTCCTATCAGAAGGCTATCTTAGCCACCAACACAGGTTCCTGGGATCCCCTAGGGCCATTCTGTATCAAGCCTATTTGTAAAAACACCTTCTGAACGCTTCAGGAGGTACTTTTCTGAAAGCCAGTGGCTGGGGTTCGACTCTGCTGCTTACATCACTTCTGGTAATTGGTTGGGCTCCATATTTCTAAAAGGCAGGGTGGGTTCTCAGCCTCTACAGCTCATTAAGGTTTCTCTGAATTTTGTCAGATAGGTTGCATAAACATATATATCTACATTCTGAAAAACGGGCCTCAATTAACTCATTTTTTTCTGGGCACTGACTAGTATGACACTTGCTCCCTACATCTCACATGTCACATGCTAGTTTTCTGAACTTAATTTGCTTTTTCTGCAGGTAAAATTACCAAACTAATACATTCTCTTCCGACTTCACTACTTCCTCTCTCAGAGCCATTGGGGATTTTTATTTTACTTTCAAAAACATAAATGATGTATTGATAAAGAAAACTGTTCTTAAAACACCCAAACGGACCACTAGTGGTCATAAATGTAACACTTTCATATATATCTAGAGAAGATAAGGCTAGTAGTCATTTTTGCTCTGGTCCTGCTCTCAGCTGAAATCAAAAGCAAATCCCTATTTAACTGAAACACGACGGAAAATGAAGATTCTGACTGTTTCCTACATAGAAATACAACTATCATCCGTTTGATTTCACTACAAATAGTTGGAGTCCAGAGTTCAGAAGCAACAGTACATGGGTTCTACATCAAATTTATATTGGCAACACTCTAATCCCTGCTCTAAGTACCATAAGAAAGCAGAATTACTCACCCTTCTGCCCTTAGGCCCCTGTGGCCCTGGTGGTCCCCTTGTCCCAGAAGGTCCCTACATGTCAAATAAACTAATTATTGTCTTCGACATATAGATTTATAGAAATTACAAGGTTCATACACAATGAGTAACAACCAATGCAACCAAAACAAATTAGTAACTTCTAGTCATGGCTCAAATTAAATTAATTGTGTTAGTATAATTTCTCTAGTAAAATCTGAATAGCAGCCTTTAAGTAATCTTATTCTGAATAAGAAAGCATGATTTGTTGGATTACATTACTTCTGTCCAGTGTTTGAACATTCCTCAAGGGATACTCTTAATTCAGCAACATTATGTTAAAGCCTGTGTACTGTTGATACAGTGAAATTATAACAGTTATATACAGCAAATCATAAAATCATTTTTATATTAATAATCAAACTAAACATAAAATAACATATGTAATTTATATTAAAAATCAATGAATAAAATTGTTCTGCAATAATAAACCATCCTTAAAAAGCTCTATGTCCCTACTTGTCTCAACTGAGTAATTTTTAAATGGGTGAGTAAGTGATATAATTACTTTTCCTGTCTCTCATGGATTATCCTGGTACAGAGCAGGTGAACACTGTGTCTGACTGGGCAAACTGTCATGACAGTTTTACAGACTGCAGTACCAGTTAGAAAACATTCGTAACCCCAGCAGAGCAAAAACGCAATTTAAAAAATGGTACATTTTATGTCAAATCAAAGCACTATTTTATACCTACAGGTATTCCTTCTGGCCCCACTGGCCCGGGGCCTCCTGGAGGTCCTATGTAGCCCTAGAATTGAAGTATAGAAAAAAGACACAATTTTATCTAAGTTGTTATTAAAACAACAATAATAAACCCAGTGAGTTACTTGAAAAATTGGAGATAAACTAATAAAATGCCAACTGATGCACAGAATGTTGCATTCTGACTTAGAAAAAGCGTTGCTGTTGGGAAACCAGTCTTCACACTAGGGTGACACCCAGGGGCTGTCTGCAACTGCTGTGTAGTAGATTTAAGAGCTCACACTGGTTTCCAGTCTGAGTACTAGAACAACATGGTTACCCCAGCATACACTACAAATTGTTTGATCTACTTCCCTTCCTTTATTTCTCTCTCCTTTCAATTCAATGTATTTTATTTTATTTTTTAATGTAAGTCTCCTGAGAGTCATTTGATAAAACTTCTGTTATTTTGCTGCTTCATTCAGCAGATCAGTTTGCAACATCAGTTCAACAGCAGTCAAAACGTTGCTAATGAAGCTTCCTGGGAACACTGCAATATAAATACTGTTCTTTTTCATAAAGTTCGCACAGTCGAAAGTCTTAGAATTCATTACTGTTTTGGAAGGTACAGTGCCTTTGTCATTAACATAAATATGGATTTGACCTTACTTAGGACTTACCATCACACCTTTCTCTCCAGGAGGACCTACTGGTCCTGGACTGCCTCGCTCTCCCTTTAATGAAAAATTAAAAAGAAAATAAAAGTGAGTGTTCTTTCCCTGAAACGTTCCTTGTCTACTATTCCTAGACCTGCTCTGACAATACGACAGTGGTGCAAGAGGACTTTTATTACGGGTGTCATTTACAATCTACAAGGAACTTACTGCTAAAAGGGGAGTGCATAATACCTCTGCTTTAGCGACTTTCCTTTTCTTAGAAGTCTGCAGAAGAGATTTGGTACTTCACCAGTCTTTCTGAGCTGCTACTAGCAGATCCCTTCTCTCTGTTGCCTGCACCACATTTATAGTTATGTTTTTAATCTATAATCCTCACCTCAATAAACATTTTTTTTCCTCTCTCCCTCATTCCTTCAGCATGTTTTGAGAAAAGAACAGATCTAAAAGGAAGGCAGCCCTGCAACAGCTGTACAAGCAATGGGAATGGGCGGCATAGAGAAGGTCTAATTCTTGTCTTATGTACATTCCCACCTTTTATTCATATAATATCCAGCCCAACCATCAGCTTGGCTGTAGATTATGCTCATTGCACAGACTGCACATTTGTTGTGGACAGTACCCATGACATAGAGATAATGCAATACTTTGTTACATACTTTGAAGACACATTTCCTTAAAATAAATGTGCTCAAAGTATATTTGTCATTTAAATCCACACAGCATGTTTACATCATAGTATTCAATCCAGAAGAGAGGAAGACAAGTTCTACAGAAACAGCATAGTAGTGAAAATAATTATTGTACTGTGAAGAAGATTGCTTCCAATTACTTATCGATCAATTATTCTTTTACTGTCTCTTACCTTCCCTCCTACTTAAACTAGCAGCAATATCCCAAGGTAATCTTTACTGAGTGGAGTATAGTTATGAATAAGAATCCCTTGATGCTGAATTCTTAGATATTATGGTTAAAACAATATGAGAAATATACGATTTTAGTTTTAACAAGCAGTGCTTTCCATAGATAAATTTCTGTTCATGTGTTCACAGAAGTTCTAATAAATTGCTAAGACTTTTCTATTAAGATCCCTTTAAGTAGCAGCCACCAGTCTGGGTGAAATAATTCAGCCCTGCAGGGCAGAAACACAGATGGTGCTGGATCATTCCGACAAACAATTATGCTTTTATTATAATTGAAGCTGACATGCAGTACCGTAATAGTTTCCTGTTTTTCAGGTTCAAAATATTTCACCTAAATAAAACCATGTCAAATATACTTAAGCTATTTATGCAGTTCTAGTCACATTGTCTGCCAAACTTCACTTTCATAAACAGAACTGTCATTACACAGTAGAGAAAATGAACAACGTTGCCTTTTTTACTCTGTTAATGTATACTGTCATATTTATCATTCTACTTTCATCTGTTAATGATGCAGCGGTGCTTAACCAATGATTGCTGTATAAAACAAGCATCGTTTATGACAGTTGTGCAAATCAATAGCAGCAGATAGTAAAGTGTCCTAATGTGACATCAAATCCGTAAGCAACAGATTGCTGGTAGATTGGCAAATTCATTGCCAATTCAAATCAAGAACACCAGACGCATACCCATAATAACAGCATTTGGGTTGCTGTTTATTGCATCCCCACACCCCAAAATACTACAGAAATGTAAGTTTTATCCATGGACAGCAAACCATCTCTCACCAATATTTTGTCTCCCCAATGGCTTTTAAAGTTGGTTTTCCCTGCCAAGCAGTTAGATATGTTATTTATACCTTTTCACCAAGGCTTCCAGATGACCCAGTTTCTCCAGGTAAGCCAGCTGATCCCTGGATAAGAAGTATGAGGAATTATTAGTGCAGTGTCCATACCAGTTCATAGCTGGCAGCTCCACAGTGCCCAGCAGCAGTATAGCACAACTCGATTCCTGAGAGCCGCTGTTCTATTTGTATAAGTGGTCCTGTGGGCAGTGAGGACTGCACAAGCCAACTGGGCTTAAAGTCCATGCAAGGGAATGGCTGCAGCTAGACAAACCAGTAGTAAATAGCTACTGCTACAAATTGCATTAATTTGATCATCGTACTGTGCTATCACACAGAGGCTACCTGTGATCTTAGTATTGAAGTGCTGGAAGCTTAACAAACATACAGCTTGCTAGCACTTCAGTCTGACCACAAATTTCAAGGGGAATAAATTCAGTAGAACTAAGTAAAAGCCAGTCAAAGTAAACATGATACTGATCAGGTGTTGTCCATTATCCCCCTAGGTGTTATAGCCCCAAGCAAATTGAAAAATCAGGGGGGGATCAGAACCTTCTAGTCCTTTTTAAAAGTGAGGTAACTCTCCCCTGAGGCTCTCCCACAAAGTTCCCCTGTGCAGGACAAGTGCTACCATATGAAATGGAAAGGAAGATACTAAGTATTTTTTTCCAAATCTTATTCCCCGTGCCTGCAAAACCTCAAACTAAAAAATAGAAAATCAGTTGAGAAAAAATATGAAATGCTGAGCTTGAAGAAAAATAGGTGCCCAGAGTACACTGCATATAACTGCACGTGAAAGATGGCAGAAAGCTTTCAGAAGCAGAATAAAACATGAGTGCACTGAGCCTGTAATGCTTTGAAAAGCACTGTGTAAATAAAATGGCAACAGGCACATTGGCATTGGAATCTCTACATATGTCACTGCCCTAGCTTAACTAGCACTAAACTGGCATTTAAGGAAGAATTAAAAAAAAAATTAAAAACAAAAAACAAACAAACAAACAAACAAAAAACCAGGAAAGGAAAACATTTCTCCTGCACTCAATAGACGGCTATACTCTTTTCATAAACCCAGTAGTAGTTTGTTCCATAGAAATCATTTCATATCAGAAAGACAACATTCCAGCCTGACATTTCTGTCTTTGAAAAACAAAACAAAACTCATTTTTTTTTAGATCTTTACCTGTGTGATTTCAGTAGAGTTTAGGCCCAAGTACTTCAGCATAACAGGTGCAAAGTAAGACCTTATGATTGCTTTTTCTTTTCTTTTTTTTTTTTTTGGACTGCTAGCTAGTCTGAAAATCTCATAGCTTATATATACTGCAATGAGCCATTGAGACAGTGACCTTGCAGGCTAACAACATTGGCACAAATGAGTTTCTGGAAAGGCTGTATATCTGAAGTTGTGCATTATGTTTCAGCCTAAGGTGCCTCTTGGCACCTGTCAAAGATTTATCCTGGTGATGCTGGCACTGAGGTAATGCTTGGAGGTCAGTGGCATAATCAAGAGAGTTTGTGACGAACTCTGAGAATGAGAGCTACCACTGCTGTCAGCATGACTTGTGGCCAACTGCAGGCCTCAATGCCAGGGAGAAATCAGCGAGACAAAGAATTACCCTGTACTCCTGTTCATCAAGATGAGGGCTGGGGAGGTATGATTTCAAAAGACTGAAGACTAATCGCTTTCATTTTCTCATTTCAGAAAGGGAAGAAGATGTAATCACAACCAAGATGCAGCTGAAGTCTATTCTCTCTCCACAGTGGCTCCTGACATCCTAGTCAATGCCACACCGCGCAGAGGGCTGAAGACATTGATCAGAAAATTGTGCCCTGCACCAACAGTGATGCATTTACGAAGTCCCTTTTTAAGGTCAGAAGTATTGTCTGTCTGAGTAAGTTGCTCTGAAGGGAAAGAGAAGGAATGATGAGGAAGTAGCAATTGAGAATGTGCTGCTGTGTTACCCAGCACATCAGGATTACCCTACAAAACCTTTGAGCGAGAGGACTAATGTTGGCTTCAAAGTAGAAAGTTTCCTAGACAACGTTCCTCAAAATAAAGTAATTAAGAAAATTTACAGTAGCAACACTAGAATAAAATGGACTTCTGGTGGTACAAAAAGAGGAAAAGAAACTCCGTATGAGTGAAAGTGTCTATGTCTGGAAAGCAAAACAACACTTGAGATGACAAGAACTGAAGGCAAAGAAATGGCAAAAGCAACAGAGACTTCAAGAGGAACTAAGGAGATAGTTTGTAACAGATTAGCTAAACCTTCATTCACTTCTCCTTCCAAAACAGAGGGCAAGTGACTGAGATAATGCTAGGGCAAGTACCGGCAGAGGCAAGAGAGAGAGAAAAAAATTTAGTTAGAAATATTATTTTACTTTTTAAAACAATTACTAACATACAGTGAAGGGAAAGTACAACCAGAAAGCAAACATCTTGTTCCATTAATACCTTAGCCACAAGATATTTTCCCAATGGACCTTCTTAAAGACTACGTGGCTCCTTAAATTTCAGTTTTGGATTGGTTTGCCATAGAGATCAGCCACTGAGACTCGATTGAGGTTTCTCTCCTTCTTATGTAAGAAAATCAATACACTCTAAACTCCATTTGTCAAGTCAGTGTCATTCATTATCCCTTCAGTCCTTTGGGGACCAGTGGTGGGATTCCAAAAATCAAGCTGAGAGTATTAGGCAACAGAAAAGCAAAAACAAAAACAACCCAGCTCTGAAATATTAAAAAAAAAAAAAACTCATCATAGTTCTAAACCTTATTATTAAAGTCATAAGCTTTAATTTGGAAGGATTTAAGTAAAACTCTACAGTGATAATAACAGCACTTTAGAAACCTTCTTGACAGGAGTATTTTTGTGGGAAATGAATCAAAGACCAGATCTGACAAGTAATACATGCCTAAGACAGACAAAACATCTTGCCAGCACATATGCTCCATGTTAGAAACTGGTCTGTAGTGGAATAATTGGAAACACACTGTGTACTTAATACAGACTCAAATTGGAGTAATCAATTGAAAAGCTTGGTAGTGAGGAATGAACACAGCTGGTTCCAAAAGTGCCCATGGAAGTAGTTGCCTGTCAGGTTGTATGCTAATGTCTTCCTGTGTTAAGTAAAAATCTTTCCATCCAACTTTATTTCATTAAGGATTCAGCATTTTCAGTTGTCTTTATTCACCATTCTTTCAATGACATCACATATCTTGCCAAATTACCTCTCTCCTTTGAAATTTCTGGGGCATTTTCAATTAAGTTTCATTAAAATTTGTACTTAATCTGTGCAATCTACTTCCCTCCAGATCACAGTCACCATCTCTGCCTGCTCACTTTGACACTTCTTAAAGGCCCATCAGCTTCATACTTCATGAAGACAGGGGGTTGGACTTGATGACCTCTAGATGTCCCTTCCAAACCTACAATTCTGCAAAGGGCTTCATATATTTTGACACATTTAAAACAAACAAAAAAGAAACCCTAAGTGAGCAAATATTAAGGTTTAAGATTTGATTTATTTGATGATCCTTGAAGACTCACATCAACTACCTCAACCAAGAGCAAGAGCAAAGGACGAGAGGGGGAAGAAGAGTGGATGCTCCAACAGTCAGGTTGTGTTATTTCATAGCCAGCTGATACATAGAATACTTCTAAAGATCACATTATAATAAGAATTTAAAATTGAGGTTTGAAGAAACAAATAATAACCTAAGCTCAATTTGCCAGCCACACTTTATGGTACTTACAAGTAATTTTAAAAACAAATCTCCTTGGACTCTGGCACCATAGGCACTACTTCTGAATCTGTACATGCACTCTTGTACCAAATGTTACAGAGATTACACACATCAGGATGAAAGCACAATAAAGTGTTTATCTTATCTGCTATTTGGGCTTCAAATCATCTGTAGTAGAAAAACACAGCTGATCTGTCAGTAGCCATGGAAAGTTGATACTTACTCATACTTCCCAGGCAGAAGTTTTACAGAAGGATATGAGATGGAATTCAGCAGGGAGAACTGCAAGGCAGCACATTTAAGTGGTTATTAACTACAACAGCATCTACAGTTAAGAACTGAGAAAGACAAATCTTACGACTCATAAGAAGCAGTATTTCCTTCCTACTCAGCAGTTGGAACATTTTGGGCAGTAAACTGGAGACAAAGGTGCTTAGATGAATTGGAAATGGACTACAGGATAGTAAGAAGGTGACCTAAATTAACCAGAAAAAAATGAAAGGCTAAGTGAGTTGGGACAGCTTAGCCTGAAAAGGAGAGAATGAAGGAGGGACACAGTAACAGCTATCATTTGTAAAATGCTGTTTCAAGAGGAAGGGGATCAGATTACTGAATTGGAGGGACTTCAAAATAAAGTGAGAGAAGCCCTGGGCTGCCTGCAGGTCATGGAGCCCTTGTCCTTGGAGATTTTTAATAACTGGTTAGCCAAGTAATTGTTAGGAGTGATATGGAGATAACCAATTCTGCCTAGGCACGTAGTTACACATCACCTCAAGGTCACCCGGAGCTCTGTGATTTTATGGAAGGCAGACAGAACAACTCTGTGAAATACGTCTCAGGCTGAATGTAGCTTTTCAAATCATTTAACTGGAAAAGGATTGCTCATTCACTGACTTGAACACGCTTTGGAAGACCCCTATGACTACCTACAATATTCACTCAACCCATTATGAAAAAAAAACAAAACAACCACACACAAAAAACAACCAGAAACAAAACACAACACCAGAATCAACTCTGGCAAATACTTTAACTGAGGAATTTCTGTAAGTAGTAAGATTCTGAAAGACCACAAAGCTAAACCTAACGTACTACAGCTTGAAAGAAAACCAAAATTCATCTTAAAGTTACTGCAATAAATTACTCATTCACTCTCAAATGAATACAGAATTGAAAATAAAGCAGAAAGAGAATACAAGCTTACTGCTTCACCAGTTTTTCCAATGTTTCCTTGGTCTCCTTGTTCTCCCTGTTAAATGGGGAAAACAGATGAGGTAGTTCATTAGAGAAGTAATTTCTTTCATATGTGTATATTCAAGCTCTCTGTTTTCCTAACAGACTCCTGATTTTCTAAACTACAGTAGCCAATTATAACTTCAGAAACTAAAATTAAGCAACCAGGGAAAAATAAAAATAAATGTTGTCAGTTGATTCTATTTTTGTAAAAATAATATGTAAGCTTTATCCTAGAATATTTATAAATTCTCCAGAAAAATGAAAGCCGTGTACTAAGGGCTCACTAAACACTGTAAGTCAGTGAATACTATAAATTGATGATATAATTTTCTTTGAAATCTTCCTGTTAACAAATATGATTGCCTTGATTATGTCAGAATTGATTCAGAAGTAAAATGTTACCTGCACGCTCTATCAAAAACTTTAACGAAGTTACAGAATCTTTTATTAGGAAAACTGCCATGTGAGTCCTATTTTAACACCTACTTACTTTTCTTCCAGAAATCCCATATTTTAAACTAGAATTTTGTTCTCCTTCGTAATGCTGCATGTCATGTAGCATTTTCCTATGTATTTTGGAAGTGGAAGCTCAGTGCATATGTGCTATGACAGCCCCAGCTTCCCAATGAACAGTGATTCCAGAACTGTGGGCTCAGATGGAGGCATGTGTAACTCTCATCCTTCCAACTGCACATCACTGTACGTTGCACTGGATACACGTACACAGCTGATACTCCAAACACACACTTATTTCATACATAAAAGCAGCATTTACCTTTAAACCTTCTGGTCCAGGTTCACCCACATAACCTTTCTGTCCTGGTTTTCCCTAAAATAAATAGAATGAATTAGTATTTCAGTTTCATCCTAGTTTCTGTGGTTATCAAACTATGCATATTTAAGAAGAACAGTTTCGTGATACTTATTACCTGCATTTGAATCCAGTGCATTTATAAACCAAAGTCAGGTATTCTTCACTTCCTACACAATTTAAACTATGACCAATAGATTTGGATATTTGAACAGCACAGCCCTGCCTAGACAAACTTCACCCATCTGCTCCAAGGGAAAGGTCTTGGTTCAAAAGTAAAGGTCAAGTGCACTGGGGCTGGATCTTGAGATAGTCGGTAATGAGGTCATCCAGGTCTGATAATTGGAAAAGGAAAATGAATTCAAGTTTTTAAAGATCCTGTATCAAGAAGATGTGAATTTCTGCTAAAAGGAAACTAACAGATGTAAACCCACATTGTTCTTTCAGCAGGCTGATAACTGCAATCAGACTCTCTGTACTGATAGCTTTACTTTCCATATGGTTGTCCTGAAGCAGGAGTGATCAAAGCAAGAGATCCCAAAAATTTCCTTCAGAAAAGGACGTGACATTTCTAACTGGCTCTTTTGCTCTGGCTTTTCTGTCCTGTATGTGCCTGAAGATCACAATGTGCGTTCAATTTCTGGGCATTCAAGAAATTCTTTATTATTTTAATTATATTATCAAAACTATACCATCCTAGACTTCTCATATTAATCTTCTTTCTCTTCTGTTTTTTTTTTTTTTTTCCTCTCTCTCTGCCTGAGTGATTTCATTTCGTTCTGCAAGTTCCAACAAATCTCACTGCGTTAGGAACAGGCTTTTGTTTTGATAAATGGATTAGAACAGGGCACAATCAGGAATGTAGGGAGAAGAGGCTGAGAAGACAATTTCTGAGAGACTCAGAGCAGGCAAGTCATGTCTTTCCGCAGTGGTTAGCAAAGAACAGGCAATGCACTTCTGCAGGTTACTGCATGCTGTTTTACTCATTTGCTGTGCAGAATGATAAGGTCTTCATGGTGAGCAGAATGTAACATAGGAATATTTTAAATAGAATTCATAGAAAGAAAACTAGTGACCACCATTAATGACCTTGATGGCTTTAGTCCTGTCAGAGCTGAATTGCAGTTACAGCTTGTAAAGCTTTCCTGGCTGTACCATCCCAGTTACATGTGAGCAATGAAGATGCAAGTTGATCAGAAAATGGAACAAGAGGATTGCAATGGTAAAGCAATGTGAAATGCACAGATTTGTCTTTCAGCAGGAATGCAATGTGACTGTAAATTACACATGGAGGAAAAGCCATGATGGAAGGTCAGACTAGCAATGGCTGCTTTTCTACTTCCTAATCCCTAGGAAAAAATCATTCTTCCAGGGCAATGTAATCCCAAAGGAAACATACATTTCCTAAATTATTAACTGAAAGTTCTGTCCTTCCCTCTCAGGAAAGAGCAATCATCTGTGCTTCTTTTCACCTCACAATATGTTGATACAGGTTTGGATATTTTAATATTTATATCTTATTATCATTCCATTCCCATCCCTCTACAAGCTTCTTACATGCCCTCAAACTACAGGAAGCAATGAGCCACTTATAGGAAATACTGTGCCTTTGAGATCACTTTCCTCAGTCTTCAGGAGAACTGCTCATCTAATGACAATGTATAAATACCAGCTTATGTTTTAAGTACGTATCTCAGAAAAAAAATAACTCATAATACCTTTTTAAATTTCTGGTTGGACTTCAAAGGCATTTTCTGCTCCAGCAATGAAGATACAAAAAAAATTATGAACACATGCTTGCACTGAGCTGAGCTACTACAACAGATAGTTACAGTGTTCATTTTCAGATAGTCTTTGAGAAAGAGTCAGCAGAGGGAATTTAATAAACACAGTCACTTATTTAATGCTGTATCTAACGTTTTTTCACAGGACAAATAATTACTAAGAAAATATAGCTTTATTCTTATTTTTTTAATAAGGATTCATTTAAGAGAATGCAATTATTTAACACTGGAGTAGAATGGATGAGAAGATTTGGAATGACATGAACAAAAGTCAAATACTGTGACCAAAATTCAGCTCCAAATCCATCTGTTTTAGACATGAAAATTCTTTTCCAACCTGAGACCTGGAGCACAGCTTCCTATTCACCACTTCTATCAACAGAGAATGATCTGTTTTACCGGCAGCATTTGCTAGGTGGGTCCCAGAGGCTTTTGGCGTCATATACATTTTTATTTATTATTATTATTATTTTCAAAAGTGAACACTAGGAATGAGCAGGTGAGGGAGAGAGAGCAAAAGGGAGGAGAAACTATTGCTGATTGCTTAGTGCACACCTAAACTTGATTTTGGGGCTGAATGTTTTTACCTGAAACCCTTAAAGTAGAAGAAGTAGATTCTGGAAGAACTAGAAATTGCCTCTGTTATTGTACAGTAGAAAGCTAGAGTAGTTTCTGTAAGAGTAAAGAAAGGGTAGATGTAGTAATTACAGACACAGTTTAGTGGGCACTACTGGTGGTGAAGAGAGGAGTATCCTACTGACCGTGACTATAGGTCTGTAGGACAGGAAAGTGAGGGGTTGTAGTAAGAAAGACAGGCAAGACTTTCAGACAAATGTGAGATGTTATGAAAACTGTCTGTAAAACAAGCAGAGCACAGAGGCAGTTTGCCAGAGAGAAGGAAGAATCCCCAGCACCTAGAGGCTGCAAAAACAAGTTAGGGATATCTGCCTAGAAGGGCAGAGATGAAAGCTGGTGGTGCCTTAGGGGCCTGAGTAAGGCTCCATCGATTCTTACTCTGTCAGAGTCACTTGTAGAGACCTCCCCTGCTCTTGGATACTTATTTAGTATATCGAAGACAAATACAATAACACAGCTTCAACAGCATTTACTTTCAAATGTGTTTGAAACTCCCTTCAAGGATGCTGGAAATAAAGCCTGTGTAAATCAAAATGAATGTGCAATTGCAATCAGGCAAGTGTAACTTAAAAAGACAGATAAGTCCGAGAGCACTATGAGATCTAACGTCTTCATGACTGCAATTCACTCCTTCCAGTGTGAGCAGCATGTGTTCCCAGCAGGAAGGCAGACACAGGCTGAGCAGTGGGAGCAGTGCTGAGGGATGCTGAGAACAAGGTGACCTGGGGTTCTGAGGCTGCTCCAGCCAACAGGAGCTTTGGGACACAGGTGAGAACAGTTGGGCCCTGGGACAAGATGAAGAACAGGTAGGGCTTCACACTAAGAGAAATTCTAATTTCCCCTACCTCTCATTCCAAGAGGAACACTAGCCAGCAAGCTACTCAGAGATGCCTGGAGACAGCAACTGTGGGGCCACCACAGATCCACAACTTCTCTTGCCAACTTGTTGTGAGAGAGAAACCAAGGAGACATAAGGCACACCAATGGCGTACTCATTTCCAAACCAACTTTGGTCAAACTGACCCATATGAAAACATTTCTGCTTGCTGGTTTCCTTCTTGAGTCACTCTGCCACCAGCTGATAGCAACTGGTGCACGCACATCAATGCAGACAACATGACAACAGGTGACTAACTACCCATGGGTCACCCACTGCAGCAGCACCTTTCCCATTGCCACTGCACAACATGGGAGATGCCATCCAGTCATGGTGAATTGCCCAAGGGGGAAATTAAAAGTATGAGGCAGCCAAAGTAAAAATTTCCATCAGGCACTCAGCAGGAGATCAGAAACTGAATATCAAATGGAGTGATCTGAATTTGTTCAATTTTTTTTTGTATATTTCCTCAGCTGAAAAGTATTATTTTCATTTTTATTATTTTTACTTCTACTTATTCCATGCAGCAAACAAGCTTTTAAAGATTACACCTAACAGAAAGAGAATTCTCAATTTTGATGAGTTAAGGAGCAGGAAAAACAACATAGGATTATTTTCTCTCTAGAAGTGGGAAGCAGCAGAAAGACTGCAGCTTTGAATTTTTCTAAAAATAAGCTTCAAGTCCCCACAATGCTTAGAGGTTAGCACTTTGTCCTAACTAACAGAGCGGTGAAGTTAAAACATCAGTCCAAACAGCACTTTGATAATCCAACGGTACTGCTCTCAGCAATTACCAACCACACCTGCTAGAGGATGATTTCTTAAAGCATTTGTCATTTACATTGCTCCCTGAAAGCTAAGTTTCACGCTCAGCAATTCCCCAGATTCAGTAGTCAGTGTATTTCATTCAGGACCTCAGAAGTGCGCAGTGGTTTCATCTGTGCCAAAGCAGCACCATAAGCAGTTTGAAATTGACTCCTTTTCCTTTTCACCGGTTTTACTTTGTGCAACATGGTTGTGGTTTCCTTTCAAAACCTGGATTTGGAAAGACATTCCTCTTCCCATCTCTGCCTGAAACATTTATTCATTTATTATTTTAAAACAGTTGTCTTCTTTTTCCATAGTAAATGTGTCTTTTAAACCAGCACTTCTGCTGAATAATAGTCTGCAACAACAAAATTACTTACTCTTGGGCCGACTGCGCCAATAGGTCCAGCTGGTCCTACTTCTCCCTAAAAAGAAAAACAAAGTAAAAAAGAAAATAATCAGGACTTCAGTAATCTCGATGCCAAGGAAAAATAGAATTTGCAGACAACTCTTTTTTACTTAGTATATCATCTTACATTTGCTTCATATATGTGTATGCATGCATCTAAATCTGACAGAAACACTGACTGAACTGATTTTAGTTAATTAGCCAGAGGGCCATGTGCTACATCACTATCAGAGGTAGCCAGCTGCTGAACTCTTCATATTACTTCCATTATGGCAATATTTTCACAGTTCTGAGACACAGCAATGATTGCTCCAACCTCTCTGTCTGCCCTGTGGTTACTCTCTTCCAGCAACATTTGACACCTCATAACCATGAGAACAGCAGGAACATTTCTGCTCTTTTCTTCCATGTGGCTAATGGTGCAGTCACCAAAGTTAGCCAAACCATTTTGGCAGGGCTTATCCTTTATTTTTTGGGAATGGAGGGAGACCAGGAGGTCAGACTTGTCAGGTGCGAAGGTGAAGGAAAGACAGTGTCTGTGCCACACAGTGCACTGATAGAACTATATATATAATAGACAACTACATATAGTATAATAGACAACTGAAGCGTTAACTCTTCATGGTTCATTCATTCATTATACAGTTATATTAAAAAACATATTTGTACCAATGCTGTGCCAGGAGCTCACATTGTTATCATTTAGTTTTCTGATTCTCTCAATCTGTAAGATTTTATCCAGCTCCTGGAAGAAGTAGTACACAAGCTTTACGGTTCCAAACAGAATGAACCAGAGGAATAAAGAAATGCTATCTACAGCTTCCTGGCTTCTAACTAAATGGAACATTTTGCCATGGCTAGATTTTAGACACCCAGTATCTGTTGTGAAAGCTCATAATTTAGAATCATAGGATCCTCAGAGCTGGAAAGAAAATTTAAAGGTCATCTAGCCCAACTCCCCGGCAATGAACTGGGACATAATTTAAGCAAGCTATATAAATTAAGCAGGCTATTTAGAAAACTAAAGGTCTATTCCTAGATTCATTGATTAAATGATTTATAACAACTACTTTTGGCCTAAGATACATGAGTTTTTATTTGTATTGTGATGAATTTAGAGTACCTAATAAATGTTTAATAAGAAAAGCTGCCTACCTTCACTTCACTTAATAGAGGACTTATAGTTTACTTAAGTGTACCCAGGATATTTTCATTAAATTCATATTTGCATTCTATCTCCATGCACAATTCTGCCCTCCCTCCCCAGCTTAACAAAGAGAACCACGTGAGATACAGGACCCAGATCTTGAGATTTTACTGAAACCATCGAATAAACTTCACTGAATAAATTTAAAGGATACACAACCACATAACACCCTCTTAGCAACCCCAGTCAAAAAGAAAAAAAAAGAAAGCAAAATGAAATCTTGCACAGTAACACCATAAATACCTAATCACTCTTCTCTAATCTTCCTTCTCTTCACAACATTTCCTTTTAAACAATCTGTTGATTGAATAGTTTTTTCATCTTACCTCAACTCCTTTGGGGCCCTGTGGCCCTGGAGATCCCCGGTCACCCAGAAGTCCCTAAACAACCAAACAAAAACAGCGAGAACTTGCACAGCTAACAACAACTATGGTATAATTTGTCATACCTTAAAAGTCTGGACACAAGCACAAAACTGGGTAGGCATATCTCATTAAGTACTCTTGTCCATTTCCATTAGAAAGCCAAGAGAATATGAAGCAGAATTCTAATATCTGTTGGAAGACTGATTATCTTACATACTTTGACTATGTAGATATTTTTGAAATTATTATTATTATTATTATTTTGAAATGGAAATAAAATACTGGAGCTTGCAGAAGAACCATCTCTCTTCTTTTGGCGTGAGAACAAAGCACGCCATCATGCTAAGATTAAAGCAGAACCGATATAACTCTTATGGACCTTTGATTTAGATAGCATTTAGCATTTGATGAAAATATTGCAATGAAAACAAACTAGAAAGTTAATTCTAACTACTAGCTTGCTTGTCTGTCCAAAACTACTTGTGATTTTCAGCCTTTACTTTTCGTTCATGATTATAATCAGCTTTCCAGAGATGAAGAACCTTGGCTTGCCAACTCTTGGGCTTTTATAACTGCTACAGCAACATTTTCAAAACTTTGTTAAATCAACTAATAGCTAGCAGTGCGTCAAAAATATTGGCCATCCAAATTACATTGGTAATAACTTGGTAAAGCACTTGACCTGTCAGAGGACAACTGTTTTTTTTTTTTAATCTCTGTGTAATCATGTTGTTAATGTTCTGGGGAGCAAAGATTAACAATATGAGATAAAGCACAGAGAAGAAAGAATCTGCCCTTCAAGAAAGTGGCGGTGTGAAAGTTCCAAGTGAAAGCCTTATTAATTGCTTACTAATGAAGCTGAAGTCTAGACTGAAGGTGCAGGCATTCCCTCCAGTAGCAGTTAGCATGCCAACTAAAACAGAAGAGAAAATGGAATAGGCTGCTTCAAGGTCTGTAGGTCACCACCAGTTTAGGGAAGACTGAGATAGAGAATGTATGTTGTTTGACATACCACATCAGAAATGAAGGGAAGGTTTATATGAGCACTACATAAGCAGTATTCTTGTATAGTAAGTCAAGAAATTGTTGTTATATTCTAATAACAAAGCACATTCAGAGAAATGATTTTCAGTGCAATGCAATTACACCATGAAAATGTCAGCAGCACTGTCACTGTATGAGCCCTTACACCTCACTTAACTGGATGAGGAAAAAAGTACCAGACTATAAAGCTGGTATTAGGACTGAAGGAAATTTCCATCTCCCCTTTGATGTTTCAGACAACAAACAGAAATTGAAGGTAGTCATTAGACACATGCCAAACCATCTGGAAAAAATTCAGGCAGTCGGCAAATGGGGGTATCCTGTATTTCATATGTATGTGTGTTTGTGTGTATCTATACATAAGGTACATACACAGACAACTTCTTAGATGACCACCTCCTATAAAACTGGTGGAACTCCTAACAGCCTCTTTTATTCAGTGTTATCAAGCAAACACAAATGAGCAGAAGACAGAAGTTCTCAACTACTTCCACAATACAACACAAATTACTGGAAAAAACTACAGCTGAAGTCAACATACTCTGCCTTTTCCTCTGACTTTTCTCAGTTACAGAGCATAAATACAAGAATAACATGGGAAGTAAAGTAAATTATTTCAGAACTTCTTAAAAACTTCTTTTTCAATAAGCAATGGATCAAGATCAAACGCCTTCTAAAATATTGTTTCCAAGCTGAGTAATGTACTATAGAGCAAATTACATAATAAAGCCTTTGAACATTATTTTCGGTAGGTCAGACTTGCTGATTACTGCAGTAACTAAGGGAAAATCCGTAATCCAGAAGTTCTACTGGTATTTAGAGATGGCTGGCCATACTTACAGAGCTTAAGCTTTCCAACAAGAGACCAAAGTTCTCCCTTCCCAGCTACTAAGATAGAAAGTTTATCTTGCTTTCTTGGCTTTTAAAATGGGTATTGCTTCTGAGGAAGTATAAACATAAACATGCAGAAAAGCAAAACACAGTGAAAACAGTTCTAAAAATAAAATGATGGAGGAATTTTTTTTTTTTTTTTTTTTTAAAGAAACAACAGTCAACACAAGACAGCTGGAAATCCTGACAGCCAAACATTTCCAGTGCGCAGCCTTTCTCCCATAGCACCAGGAATCATTTAGGAATTTTTCCAGTTTGGTAATCTTCCATCTCAAATGTAAGCCACCAAATCTTTCTGATTAGAGCAGGCTGCCTAAGCTCCTTAAGAGCAACTGTGCTGGAGACCACTGAATCCTGTTCAGCCATGTAATTTATCTATCACTGGAATGCATACTCTGGAATAATATCATTGGCTATCTTTTAGAATTTTTTTTAATTGATATTTGGGTGAAAAAGGAATAAAGTGGTAATCTTTGTGTTAAATATCAAACCAATTCAATCAAAAATATCCAGGGTAACACTTTGAATATAGCACAGAATCATGTAATCTCAGTTAATGGAGAAACCGGCCAGTAGAGATAAGATCTTAGAGACTTCAAATGTCTGCTTGGAGGATCAAATTTGATCTGTAGATCAAAAGCTGTTGTATTCCTCTTCTCCTGTCTCCCCTAAATCCTGTATACCGTCTTCCATCACACTATAAAGTAGCTTGATAATTCACTGTTCTCAGAAACATGGGAGCAATCACCACTCAATGGTCTGATAATCATTCATATAAAGGCCATTAACATTACACAAGCATGTTAGCAAGCGAATAAATCAGAATGAAAAAAGTTCATGCCTGCCTCTGGAAATGTATTTTCACTTCTCCCTTTTGCTGCATCAAGTATGTTTTTTCAGACTTTCTTCTAAATTCTTTCTGGGTTATTTTGGGACAAGGTTCCTGACACAGATGAAAGACATGAGATGCAGAAAAGATTGGTTATGGCTTTGGCAAGCACATTATTTGAGATGTTCGTTCTCAAGGAATGATGAATTCCATCATGGAGTGATTGTTACCATTTTCCAGGTTCAAATAAAACTATATCCTTAAACCATTTGCAGCTTCTCATACTGTGTTGTCTTAAGCAATCTGCCACAGAATTTCACAACTCTGCTGATGAGAACTCTTCTCATTTATATCTCTGTTTACTCACAGACAACTTTAGCATTTTGTCCTTGAACCAAAGAGTTCATGCCCTTGGTCCTGCATAGTTCTTTGGTCTCCCCACAATTTCTGCCCTTTGCTGTGCTTACAAAGCTCAAAAGGGCCCTTCATTTTAGTAGGATAAATAAACTGTCTTTCAGAATAAAGTCATTCAAGTAATCTTTTCTGCATCTATTCCCATTTGATTGTGTCCTCCTGGAGTACAAATCCCCAGAACTCTGTGTACTACTTAAACTCTTCTTGTGCTTTGTACAGTAGCATTAACTTGACACTCTCCCTCATGTATTCTAGAATTTCACTTTGGTTTTAACAGCCTTATCATGCTTTCCTTTCAAGGAGATCTGGCAGTGTCTTTTTTATTACTGCCAGCTGCAAAGCTCTAAGTTTACAGTAGGACTTATCGTTTTAATCCCAGCACACATCAGTCTGAAGCCACATGAATGGGGTGAACTTGTACAAAGTGCAGTTTTTAAGATTATCTGAAAGTTCTCAATTTGTTTGGTACACAAATTTGATTCCAGCATATTTGTGCAATTTATTGATGAAAATATTACCTCAGGACAATCCAAGGATACTGAGTGAGAAAATTCATTGCTTCTTTCAGCAATAAACAGCCTAAACAAATATCTCCCTTTGGGTTAATTTCTGTACTCATCTCTATCTTTCCCATTTTAAACCAGATCTTCTCATATGCGTTTTTATCCAAACCTTCACCTAAACCTCTCTATACGAATTATTGCTAAACTTAGTCTAAAATATTAGTCTAAGTAACTCTAATTATTTAAACTGGTACACTACTTCTATCTTCTTTCCATGTATCATTAGCTATTATTAATTTCATAATTTGTTAAAAAGTCTGTATTAGACAAGTGAGACTATAGAGTTCTGTGTGCCTTTGATAAGCACCATTTTCAGTACTGGTGAATACACAGTATTTCCTAGCTACACAGTGCTTTCTCCAAATATTCTTGCATTTATCTTGCCATTCAAAGTCCCTGTGTAACACAGTCAGTACGTCTCCTAACCAGGCAGACACCAACAAACATCAGATTAACTTCTACATACAAACACCTGATGCAAAGTACTCGCATTTTGACAGGATGATTTTCTTCTCATAATGCTAATTTCCATCTCGCAGACCTTTTCCTCACCAATTTATACTGATTAATTGTAAACATGAATAACTTTTCATAGTCTTACCTTGGGACCTTCAGGGCCATTTAATCCAGGCACTCCGATATCTCCTGGAAAACCCTAAATAAATCAGACAGACAAATGATTTATAGCCTAGGAATGTTTCCAACATGCATGTTTTGATTCTGTCCATTCATTTAACAAATCTGAATTGTAGAAAAAAGAACTAGATTTGTTTTACCATTCCCAAAATGTCAAAATCCATTAAGCACCCTCTAAGGACTTGGATAACTGACAGATTTCAGACAGCTTTCATTAAACTCATTTTAGCAGATGTCAGTATGGGTTTCAATTCTCTTAGCGCAAGACTTTTTAACCACCGAACAGTGTTTATGATTAAACCATTGGACTGGTCTTGATACACAAAATACTCACAAAATAGCCAATACCAGGTCTTGTATCCGCAAATTTGACTTTAAAAAAACTTTTTAATATAAGCTTAAACAGCAGCTGGAGTCCTTTAATCCTTGGCCTCACTTTAAGGACAAGATCACTGCAAGATTAGGAATATGGTAAAAAGCTTTTTTGCCTCCAAATCAGCAGGAGCTAATCCAGGTCTGGCTGGTAGTAAATGAAGGTCACTGGCATGCAGTGTTATTTGGAATAAGCTTTTGTGAAATACTGTTTGGTGTAGGTTCAGCTGTTGGTAAAGAAAGCCTGTATATGTAAAAGAAATGAATCAAATAAGAGGATATCGTTAAAGATTCAACAGCCACTTTTTAGGCTAACTGTGAAAGAGGTCTAAAAATTGTCTCTCCAGATGGATAATACTTAGCCATACTTTATTCTTCCAGAACAATTGAACTTCAAATAAAGATGATAATAATTTCTAACGATTATTTGCAATTGGCTAAAATCACACTGACAACAACAACAAAAACAAAAGAACAAAAACATCTCAAAAGAGAAAATACTAAACAAACAAAAAGAACTCAAGTATACCAGGTATAGAAAAATCACAGAAAAGTGATAAGTTCGGAAAAAAGAAACATCCCTTCACCCTCAACTGGAACAGTAGAGGTGCCACACCTTCATAAAATCAAAAAAATCCAAACACCTTGGTATTAGATGTTGAATACTAACAAGTCATAAAGAAAACACACTAAACATTGAAAAAAAAGACCTGAGCTGAGCATTCAGAGCAACTGGAACAATCCTGAGACGCAGCATTTCACAGCACATCGTGTTGGGTCATTTCTTTTTTGCCATAAAGCAACTGGTAGAGCTGCGCAACAACATCTATGTGCCTCGAGGTGGCGCTTAGATGTGACAAAGGCACTCTGATGCCTAATTTTCATCATCAAATCACTCAAAATTTACACGCAGCTTGTAAGACGTTTTGGGTTGTTTGTTTGTTTTTGTTTTTTAAGTAAAAAACGCTGGGCAGCCTTACCGACTGAAAAACACTGAAGAGCTAGGCCATGCTTATCTGAAATACACCACAAAATAAGTTTGCTGATTTACAGACATTCCACTGCCACACAGGAGCTGGGAGATCAACGTAT
Organism: Gallus gallus; assembly: GCF_016699485.2. Classification (NCBI taxonomy): domain Eukaryota; kingdom Metazoa; phylum Chordata; class Aves; order Galliformes; family Phasianidae; genus Gallus; species Gallus gallus. Next base: position 15,819,401 of record NC_052539.1, on the reverse strand, counting down.
ATTTTCCAGCTGTAACACAGTTTTCTGCACAGGCTACTATGAACAAAACCTCACTTGATATTATGACATCTAGGGGAGGTTAGAGAGTAGACTCTGGTCTTACCATCAGCCAGAACCCTGACAGCTGGCAGGCTGCAAATTATTTTCAAAGTCTTGCTGCAGAGGTGGCCTTTTGCCAGCAAATCACTTAAGAGTTCACTCGGTTTAATCATACTGGAGAGTGTCAGAAAATAACTACAGTGATCACCTGTCTGAAAGCAAAGGTAGTTTAGTCTCGCCATAGAAGTTGGTTTTTGTGCCGAATAATTTGAATATAAAATAAGTTTTGGAAATAAGTGAAATTAACATTTATTGATCTTGTTTATCTACAAAATACTTAATTAAAAGCAATGCAAATGTGAACAGGCTGCTACTATGTTAGGGTTCATGTTTTTGTAGTGAAGTCAGTTCTCACAGAGATGAAGAAACCATAAAGACTGTTGCTTTTCTTTTGTTTGTTTTCCTGTTCTGCTGTTAAATAGAAGCAGAATATCAAACATTTGGAAGTCACATTCCCTTACCACTAGGAATTCTCTTACATTTGCAGAATCCCATTCATTCCAAGCGGTTTCCACATGCCATTTGCCAGCATCGCACCCTCCAGCTTCCCAGCATCTCTCAGTGGGTTGGGGATGTGAGTAGTGGTGCAAGAGCAACAGAGAGCAAAAATCTCTCTTCAGATGACAAATGTTCCTGCTTGGAAACAATTTTATCCAACAGCATGCTGTGTTTCATTTGAATGAATATTTAGAATTAATTTTCAGAAGAATATTGACTGGGTGCTGCTACTGACCTTCTGCAAGAAGCTTCATTGGAGTGTTGGTACTACTTATTATCAAATTACCAAAGGTAGATTTCTGCTTAAACCACAATCTCTCTGAACTGGGAAAGTGAGAGCTGCAATTTTGCATTTTCTTTTCTTCTGAAAGGACATGCTATCCAGAAAGACAATTCAATAAATCATTTTTTTTTTCCCATAAAATCTTAATGTCAGCATTTTTAAAGGGCAGAGACAGAACTTTTTTTTTTTTTTCCCAGAAAACCTTCAACCCTGATTTTGGAAAGGATGAAGGAAGGAATCTAACATACAAATTACAAGCATACAATTGTAATTTGTCAGAGAACAGAAAAAAATAGTAATCCTGTATTACAGTAGATATTATAGGAAAGCTTTGCAACGCGTTATTGCTAAAACATCAGCACAGTGATGCTGCTGGTTTGTGTATTTGCCTAACTGGACAAAGCAGATGCAATCAGCTGTGCTCACTGACACCAGTGCATTATTTTCTTCTGAGACACAAAGTGTAGTATACCTAGTGGAGTCTATTTCATAGTGTGTGCAAGACCCTATGCAGGCCCTTCCAAACACCTCCTCCACAGACCTGCTTGGCTGCTTTATGACCAAGAAAGTGGCTGGTGATTCATAGCAGAACTGGCCACCAATCAACATATTAAGGACGGAGTCTTGATGCATTCTGCAAGTCTACAATGCAAAATGGGAAGAACTTAGGCAAAAACTTCAGTGCAGTTCTGCTATCTGCCAACATTAAAACATCAGCAGAGACATTAGGGAAGGTGATGCTGCAAACTGTAGCAAATTTCCATGCTATCACCTGCATGTCCATACAGATCCCACCACGTCTATACCTAGGCCATGTGCCAAAAGGAAGAACTTTCAAATTTATTTCTTGCAAGATGAACAGGAAAACCGAAGAGGAAAATCTTTGCCAGTGTTTAAAATCAAATCTAAGATTTTTTTTTTCCCTCTCACTCTAGGCAGATTCAGAACTTGAGTAAATACATTGCCCTGGGAAAGCAGCACAAATCAAGTTTGATTTATTTGTACATCCCTTCATTTCGAGGGTGAGGGTATCTCAAGACAAGCCTGCCTGAAAAAGGAAAGTCTCTAAGATGACAAACGCATAACATTGTGAAACAGAAGACTGTTTCTACTGCTTTCATGTCATTGTTTGTACAACTCAAAACATCATGTGATAAGATAAAACATGCATTGAAAACAAACTTTTCTTTTTTGAAATGAACAACTCAAAAGTAACCAGTGCTTCATTTAGAAAACAAGTGCCTTTCTGACTGTTTACTACTATTCGAGTGTATCTTTTTCCTTTGCAGTCTACTGCCTTCTGCATGAAGCAAAGCAGCTGAATCCCATGTGAGTATCTTCTTGAAAGAAGAAGTTAATAACTTCAGATCAAAATAATGCACAGATGAACAAAGATCTATTGAAGACAATGACTAATCCTTCTCTGCTCCAGATGAAACCCACTTACAGTACTCAGAGCATATCCGAAAGAAATTCTTGAGGGATAATTCATTGTGATTTGTAGAACCAAATTTAACTACAAATAAAGTATTCTGAATACACACAGAAGCCTGTTAAAAATTTGTCTAATTTCATTCTCATCAGGAATGACCACTGCACACTTCACAGTATATAGCATGTAAAAAAGCCAAGATCCTGGGAGCAAAGGCTGTTGGGCTTGACCTGTTAGTTGCCTGTTTTTTGGAAGAAGCAGCATGATTAGAAATATGACACCAGGACTGTCTTGTAGGAAAACCTGCACTTAATTAGTCATATTTCACAGACCCGGTTGTGCCTGAATAGCTGCTGGCAACAAAAGCTGGTTTATTTTTGTAAGAGCAAGTAACAGAGAAAGTAAGATACTACCTGGAGTTCTAAAAGAAAAAGAAATACTAACTTGTAGAACTTCTGGAATTTCTGAGTTTTTCAAGATCCTGGTACACTGCTGCCCTAACTCTCTGCTGTTTTTCTATTTCATCGTATGGTGACTGTGTTTTTATGTCTGTACATGAGACAGGCAGAACTTATACGGATCAAAGTAGTGTTACCAAAGCAAGGAGAGACATCACTTTCTAGTTTTAAACCTTTAGCCATTTTGCAGACAAACATCCAGAGGAAAATACTGTGACACACATTTTAATTACTTAACATGAAGCATTTACTTTGTCTTAAAATGTCTGGAGTAATTTTACACACCTGAGCAAAAGAAAATGCTGTCCCTTGTACAGTCCACAGCATTTTTCCTTATATCTCTTGGTATAAATGCCCAAAAGCACCAAAATGAACAATTCCGTGATAGAATCAGTTTCTCTGTACACTTTGGTAATTCTACAGAATTGCACCCAGTTCTCAGGCAGCTGCTGAGCCAAATTCAAGTGCTTGGCAATGCTTCCTATGTCACTGGTGTTTATTCTTTGCATTCCTTCCAAATAAAGTTATTTCACAGGAGATAAATAAGCAGTGAGGCTTGGAGAAGCCCATTTGTAAACTTGCTGTAGAATTCAAGTATTTGAGAAAACACTTAAGTCCCATCCAAGGTGCGAGCTCTTAAAACTGATTCAGATAAGAATTAATCCTATCATATCAATGAATGAGCTACTGGTTTTACTCAATGATTGCATATATTAATATTTTGCATTAAAAAAAAAGAGCTAGAATCTTTGTTTGTTTATGGAGCAGAACACGTTCGTTGGAAACAACTGAGTAAAAAGTATTCTCTGATTCAACTAAGGCAACAGTCTTAGAGGTAAATGCATTTGCTTCATAGATCTCAGTAATTTAGAACATTGAGTTTATCGAGCAGTTTCTTACCTCAGGACCTGGGGGACCCAGTGGTCCTTGGGATCCAGGATCTCCAATTTTTCCCTTAAGAAAAGAGAAACAAATTTTCAATTATTTAAAAAACAACCAACCAAACAACAACAAAAACCCGCACCAACCAACCAAAAAAAAAAAAAACAACCAAACATCAGAAGGTTGGTATTAAGATTTCAAAAACATTTATCAAGGGAAAAATCCACGAAAGTGGTGAGATGACTTTTCAACTGAATAGGACAATCTGTGGCGCCTCCTCTTTGCATCTAACTAAGCGTAGTAGTTTCATATCTTGTTGAAGTCACAAGAAAAAATGCCAATTAGTTTTAGAAAAATAAAAGTAGAAGCTTTGGACTGGTCCACATAGTTGTATGAAGGAAAACTTGAAATATGTGGCTGTTTCCATAATAAAGAACCATGCATTTTTCAAAAGTTGGAAATAAACATTTGAGGGACTGGCTTATAAACTCATCTCTATAGCTTAACAGTCATTTATGGCCAAGAAAGTCCATCTCTCTCTCTATGTTTAAGAGTCTATGACAAAAACTGAGACTGTTATGATTCATTCTTTAAAAATATTAGTTAATGACTTCTAGTTCTACACAGAAAGGAGGCCGTTAGCAGTGCTAAGAACAAGTGAGAAAAAAGCCAGGTAACACTTTGCTGCCCCAACATTTACAATCCCAGCAGAAGTGCCAGCACTACACAGGCGATTTAAAGCTGCTACCAATCAGTAAATACTTGAATTCATGACTACTACCCATCCCTGTGAGAAATGACTGGCCATTATGAAGAGGATTTCCCATGCTCTCTTCAAATCCACCTAGCCCAAATGGTCATCTTGAAAGCTCCCAAAGCTGTGAGTGGCTTTGTTTCTAACATTACTGATGTGTATTCCCCAGCAAAATGAGTATCACAGAATGACTAACATAATAAGCACTTTTTATTATTAAATTATTATATTTTTAATATATTTTTAATATATTAAAATTAAATAAAATTTTAATTATTAAATTTATTATATTAAAACCAGACACATCTACTGAACTCCGTAATACTGTCTGACACACAAAGGCAGCTGAGACCTTCTTCTTTGTAATTCTTGATGTAGGTAGCTTCTAGAAGGTTGTATGCAGCAGGGAAATAGAAGGTAGTATCCAGTACAACAACACGTAGTGATACGTTGAGAGCAAAAATTTGTGTTTAAACTTACTTGGGGTCCTGGTTTTCCCCGGATTCCTGGAGGTCCCGGTGAACCAGGAGCACCCTGAAAAAAAGAAAAAGCAAGCCAGTAAATGCAAACAAAAACATATTGCATTACAATGAAAACAAGAGATTGCTACACTTTGCCATCCAAAAACAGTTCAAAAAAAGCTGTGGGATCAGAAATGACTTCTGACATTCAGTTCTCAACACGAGTTCTCAGGGGATGGCCTAGGGAATGGTCTAGGAAGGCCGGACCACATGCGCTGCTAGACACAGCTGACCCAGGTGAGGTGCAGAGGAATCTGAAGGTTCACGGGAAAATCTCCTTTGCAACACTTAGCAGATCTCGGGTTACACCACAGTTATTTTCTGATATGATGCATCTCTTAACAGACAGCAGCCAGGACTCTGCCCATGCCCTTTACTTGTGTTTATTCACTGCTTTCCCCAGTTAAGTTTTAATTAGAGTTTCTTAAATAAATGTTAATTCAGTGACCTCCAGTAACTACTGCTATGCATTTTTTTTTTCTGTGAAGCTGAGATAACATTTTAAGACTCAGAAACAAACAAACAAAGTGACAATGGACAGTTCTGTGAAAAAAACCCCACAAGTTACCTTGTCTCCGGGATACCCCTGATCTCCTGGATCTCCTGCAAGGCCATGCTCACCCTGTACAACACATTTTATACAGACACATTTGTGTTTAGAATTAGATAAGGAGAAAGGTTAATTCAACATTTAGCACTGAAAATTAACAGAGATCTTTGAATGACAGTAGAATGGGCAGTAGCAGGGGATATTCTTTTCTGTTCCATAGTAAATGCTTTGTCTAAAAGTTTGCCTAAAGTATCAGGCCTGGGTCTGAAGTATTTTTAAAAAATTAAATTTGGAAGAGATAACAAACCAAAAGCAGAACCAGAAAGCTTTGTGAAGCAGGTTATTTTATTCAAGGTTCAATGAAAGGAGTTTGAAAGAACTACATCTCTGAGATAATGGAAATATTTAAATCACCTTATCACCTTTCATTCCAGGCTGTCCCATATTCCCTGGAAGACCCTAATAAAATGAAGGAAACAAAAAACCAGTGTATGCTGTCATTTGGAAGGTAGCATAGAGACTTGGCTGCAGGAATGTTCAGCACCATACCATGGGCCCTGGAATTCCTGACGGTCCCCGTAGTCCTTCTGGCCCCACGTCTCCCTATGGGATAGCAAAAAAGATGGCCATATTAAACGTTTGACAAAGTGGAGCAACTTAGAGACTGGTAACTGTACTATTTCCTGTACCACAAAGAGAAAACAAATTTTTTCAGGCTAACAGCTTTGTTGAAAAGTATTCATAGTATAGGCCCTTTAGGGTTCCCATCCACTTCAGCAGAAACACCAGCAGCCAAAAGTCCCTCTTCTCCCGTAGGATATGTATCAGAGAGTAGACAGTGGTGCACTGTGCAAAGCAGGATAAGGAAGCCTTCCTCGTACTGCATCCACGTGTTCAGTGAGTGGCCATCACTATTAGGGTTACATGGCAACAGTACTCAGTAGACACTGAATTTGGCTTAAAGGAATGGTTGTACTTTCAGTTGTGACAACTTCTGGGGTTCCTCCTCTCAGTTACTTGTATAAGTTAAAACAGAGATTTGATTCTTCCAGCTTGTTGTTGTCTTACTAATACTCATGGCTGGGCAAATCTTGAGAGACTGAGAACTGGCATATTGCCTGAACAAGGGCCACAGGAAAACAGAGGCACAAATCCATTTGGAGAGTAGGCACAATATGGGAACAGGGCTGCACCCCACAAGCCATCCGTGATGATGCAAATCTCAGGGGTCTTGGTGAAATTCTGCTGCAGTTTAAAGATCACAATGGTCCCTTGTAAAGAAACTGCAACAAAGTAGGGCTCTTCCAGTCGTCTTCCTAATGAGGACACTGGGCATCAGAGCACTTATATGATGTAGTATGGGATCTCCAACAGATGGTGCATAATAGCACATTTTCCCAATCATGCCTGTACACTTGTAGTATCCGCACAGGAATCATGCCATTAGATACTGAAATCCTCCTTAACTGTGTTCTAATCTTATTTCAAAATTCCAGTCAGACTTTCTGATGCCTTGGAAACTTCCAGAGCTATTCAAAAATCTGTAGCAAATACTGCTGTACTATTTTCCTCAGCTGCAAAACCTTACTGATCAGTAAGCGACCACAGAGTTAACTCCTGCTGAGCAGCATTTCTAACATGTCTTGGTTCAATGAAAGAGAATACCTTTAAAAACACTCCAAGATATCTATAAGATCTATTAAGCTGTCAGAAGAGTACACAATGGCCCTATATTACTAAGCTGTATTTGCACTTCATAAGTACTTGTCTGTACATATTTTTATTCATACATTTGTCATCTCAAGCAATAAACTCTGTCGAAAATAGTTCATTTGCAAAATCATTTCTGCCTCTTAAAATGTCTGTTTTTCAGTGCAGATATGTACAGCTCAGCTACAAGCACAGGTGTAAGAATCAAAGGCACTCTACTCCATCAAAGACCCTTAATTCCTTGGGGTCAAATGAAGCAGCAACAGATGATGTAAAGTTCCCAGCACTTCATGCAATGGGGTGTGTCAAACTAATTCCAAGAAAAGATGTGAACATCAGCTTGTGCCCTGCAAAGTGCTGTTCCAAATTGTCACACTGTGAAACTCAAAAACTACAAAGAGGAACTAACTTAGTGGTGTGCATGTGATAAGGAAAATATATGTCTGTTCTGCTCTTTACCTTTTGTCTTTTGAGTACAAGTTACATAGAGAAGGAGGGCACGTAATCAGTGTTCTTTTACGTAGGCAGAACAGAGCAAAGGGGTGCCCACATATAAATGGGAGCTGGCAGGCCATTGACATGGAGCTCACAGGCAGAATGTGTACTGACCTCACGCTGGTCAAAACCTAAATATGCCATCTTTTTTTTTTTTTTTCATTATGGTTATATTTTTTTGAAGCTTACAAATGGTTAAGACTTCAGCCGGCAATTGACTATAATTTATTTTGCAGAAAAACATTGACACTCAATTGCAATATAAATGATTGCAACTCAGTAATATGGCAAATAGATCTTTGATTTTGCATACATTTTTGCTCATGAATTTTAGGGATAAACTGATAACTAAGTTTAAGACAAAATAATCAACAGCAGCATCTTTTCAGAAGCAATATATGATAGGTTTTTTTAAAAAAAATTCAAATGCATTTATATAATTATCTAAATCTTCAGATAAAATTCCAAAGAACAGCATGTAAAAAAGAAAAGCAAACTATAATTCAAACCAAATTCTCAAGAATGCCATACCAATCCAATTAAGTAGGAAGAGACTTCTTAACAGGATTTTTTTTTTTGTTATAATTGCACCATTAAGAAGATGGTGATGACAGCTGAGCTGTCATACTTCAAAGGAAAAGTTTGATGATCATCAGTATAAACTAACAAACTTATCAAGAATGTTTCTCAAGTTATAAAATAAAGCTGAAAAAAACCCAACAATCTACATTGGATATAACCATGGCTTTCTTAACTTGTGTATAAACATGCTATTTGCTCTTGTGTTATAAACTATGAATGTTGCAGGGCAGCCAGTCTTGACTGAGCCAACGCTGAAAATCAAACCCAGGTCCTTTACCAGGAAGCACATGAAGTACTTGTTGAATAATAAAGTAATTCTACGTGATACAAGATTATCACAGTCAGACCCACTTCCTCTGCAACTAATTCATGTCACAGATCTTCTCTGGTGCAACTGCATTTAAACAAATTAAGTTTGAAAATTCACAGTGGGCAGCACAACATTTAAAGAAAATATACCAGAAACCTAAACATGAAACTGCATTCAAAAAGTAATTCTGCATAGAGTTTGGAGGCCACGTACGGGAATGAATGAGGGCTGTGGACATCCTTAAAAAATGATGCCTGAAAGCATTGCACACTTTCAAAAAGTAATATTGCATTTAGGAATAGAAACTTGAAAAATGTGGTTATTTCAAACAAAAAATCAAGACACATCAGATTAGAAATAAGCACACAAAAATCAAACCAAATATAGAAGTGCTTCATACCCAGCAACACTACAGTAATTTTATACTGGGATTTCAATCGTCACTATCTAATCCAATCCGTTTAAACAACTGTCAGAATATCTGGATTACTGTACTTATTTTTATTATTTCACAAATACGAAAGACAAAAGTTCTAATGCAGCCACATCAAAATTACAATAAGCATATACTCACTCTTAGTCCTGGAAATCCTGGAGGACCAACACCACCAACAATTCCCTACAAAGGCAACAAATTTCAGATTTTAATAAACGTGTACTCACTCTTAGTGATCTGAAAAGAAAGTACACTGGGATTTATATAGAGGGGTCCTATGAATGACAGCTTTCCATTCTATAAAATGTCTGACTGTGAAATTAGATCACACGATATTTGTATCATGAAATCATTCCTGCATTACCAAGGAATATACAATTTTTTACCTTGATATTTCAACTGGAAAGAGGAAAAACAAAATTTTCGGGTGGAAAAAAGCACCTAGCAGGAGAGTTTACATAGATTCCTTTAAAACAAATGGAACAACAGCTCAACGCTGTTGTTGAAAGACCTTTGGAAAATACTCTCTTGATGGCAAATGATTTCTTGATATAAACTACATATTTGCATTTTCTTCAATAAGAAATTTAGTAGTACTCTGCTACCATGTGTGTTGAGCTCAAGTTTATCTCAACTGAGGCCAAAATTCAATGCTGCAGAAAATGGAGCAGCCAAGTCCATCAGCACAGCAGCCCCTGCAGCTGCAACTCTGGCCCCTTGCCTGAACAAGCCCTGCAGGTAGTCTGGGGGAAGAAGTGGGAGAAGTGTTGCTGCCTGTTTAAGACAGCAGCAAAATCAGTTGTCTTGACAAATTAGAAGGAACTTGTCTGCAAATGTTTTTGTTTCAGCAGGCTTCTTGGTAATAGATAAGTCTATTCTTGGATCCAGTTTTTCTGAGTATTTCAGTTACAGTACTATTCCTCCTCAGATCTCATGGAAAGACATCTCTGCCCTATCAGGAAAGGAGGGAGACTAAGGAGTATGAGGATATGAGGAGGGAGGGAAGAACTCACCTGTTTGTATCATTGGCAAGCAGCAGGTCACATAGCCCCTCAGAGTGCTCTCTGTGTTGCCATTGCCTGACATTCTCATAAGGGGAATTTTGCCTCAGTGACCAGAAACATAAAATATTTTTTTCCCAGTGTTCCAAAATGCTGGCACCAGACAATGGTAATTGCAGCAGCAAAATTTCTAAAATAAATTCCTAATAGGAAAAGGCAGGCCATCAGCAAGAACCTCTGCCCATTTACTGACTCTGGTCCACATAAGAACAGCCTTTAAAGACAAACTGATTGCAGTTTCCAAAGCAGCATCCAGCAATAAAAGCTGATTTAAATCAGCTGCTCTTTCGCGCAGCCCTGACTGGCTGTTTGTCTGGCCCAAAGCCTTTTCACTGGTTTCTCATATCAAATGAAACTTGAGTTTTGAGCCTGTTGCCAGGGCTTCCCTACAAATGCAGTGTGACAACAAAGCTCCCTTGAGAGTGGCCAGTAAAGTAACTTGACTGTGCTGCAGTTTGAATACCAATATAAGCCTGCAGACACTGCCAAGGACAAAGCTGTTATCAGACTGATTATAACACAGTAAATGACATACTTGTATCCAAAATGACATAATTGTATTCAGTAGCAGTTCTAAGGACAAAATCAACTATGAAGTCCAGAAACATATGAAAGCTGCAGTTTTGGCACATAGGCAAACTCCCACTTGCTAAGGTGACCGTAGAATAATCATTTAATTAGCAATAAAATAATCATATTTAATGCAAGAATTTAGGAAGACAAAAATATTCATTAGTAAAGCAATGAGGACGGTAAGACGTATGATTCTCTGGGAAGTGCATACTCTCAGTAGCCAGCATGTTCTTTTCTCTCTCTTCTAAAAGAGCTACTTATTACAAAACTATCTTGCACTTTCCACATAAAATTAACAGTCCAGTATTTCTCTGTGAACTTCAGTAGCTTGCTTTTCAAGCATAAATCTTTCTGCTTGGGAGGGGAGTTAATACTGAGCATTATGCATTTTACCATGTGAATCAAGACATGATACTTACAGGATTCCCATCTGGCCCTGGGGGACCTCTGTCTCCAAAGTCACCTGGAAAACCCTACCGCAGAATAGAGAATGCTTGTTAAGTATCCTAGAAACAAAGGAAGGTCTAAATACCAAATTCCTGTATGTTTTAAAAATTAAGATTCAACAGGAGGGTTTAGTGAGAGAGGAGGAGGAACAGGAAAAGCCGAAAATTTCAGCTACACAAATCAAATGGTTCCAAAATCATAACCAAAAGAGATACAGTGACAAAATGTAAGTGTAGAGAAAAATTAGATGACTGAATGTCTTGAGAGCAACATTAAACGTGATTTTTTCAGTTGTTTGGAATCTCTTTTCCTATTTAGTACTTCAAATTCAAGATTATTTTTTCTCCTGTACCCTACCATATTCATTAAAATATTTGTCTTTCCTTCTTCCCTTATTCTTCCATAAACATTAATGGCTGCAGACTCGGTGTGGTATACATTTGTTAGAAATCAGATTTTTCACCCTTGTAGCACAGCACTATCCTTTACCAACGTGTACACTTGTCATAATCTGCACCTAGAGACTGAAACAGTAAGTCAAACCAGACATATTAGCATCTCATTCTATCAGTTTTGACTCCAGAGACTCAATTATTAAGACAAGGATTATCAAGCACAAGAATGCAGAAGAATTCTGACCAGCATAATCAACTATTAAAGTTTAAAAAAGATTTCCATTTCTTGCTTGAGAAGCAAAATGACATGGAAATACATCACCGTCCTTGCTCTAACCCTACTGGCTGCTTCCTAAGGTTTTGCAAACTATTTTACTTCTTTCTGATGGAACACAACAACCTAACAGATGTTCGGAAGGGGCCTGATTACCTACAGTCATCACAATCCCATTCTCAACCACATCTTCTAATGAATGTTGATAAAACTACACAAGTTACTGAAAAAGAAAGGAATATCCAACACAGGAAAACAGTCAGAAAAGTCTAACATTGAAATATACTACTCATTTCCTGTTAGTAGTAGTATTTCATTACATCAGTGTTACCTTCTAACAATAATATAAAGCATATGAAGGATGACTATTCATATTGTTAATATAAAAACAAACTGAACTGATTTTCCACAGCTGTAATGGACTAGACTTTTAAATTCTTGCTATAATTTATAAGGTCTGTTCTGTCATATTGGCTGTTGCCTGTAACTAATCCCATACAGAGGAAAACTACTTAAAAACATTCTCCTTACATGTGGTCAAACTATGTACGTAAAAGCACTATGTATCATGCTTACAGTACAGTCAATGCATTAAAACTACAGGACACCCAGCCAAACTTCATATTGCAAGCATATAATGGAAAGAAATGTGATATGTATGCTTTGGTTATGAAGTATTTTCTTTAAAGAGTATCATATACACAACATAAAAATAAATTCTCCCTCTACAATCACTGCTTGTGTTCTATTGTTGAATATGTTGTTCTATTTCAAATATGCCAAATATCTTACAAATATGAATAACTAATCACTAAACCTGCTAACTGGTAATATTTTGAATTTTGCAGGTAGGATCCTTTGCCAGATATCAAACATAACAGCTGTCAGGCCCTCGAGGTGATAAACCAGAAAGGAACAAACACAACTGTTTATGTTTTTAATCAGTGAAAGATCACAGCCTCCTCTTTTCTTATGCTTTATATCACATTCTACAAGTGATAATCATACTCAAGATACATCGTGTAATCATACTCCACCACCAGTGAGAATATTTTTCACCAGCATTATTATTGAAATGTTGCACAAAGAAATAAGTTGCATACTAGAACCCAAGGTCAGGAGCCTCACCTGAGGCACTATGCAATTTCCATGCCAAATTTCCTCTCATGACAACACCCTACCCCAAAGCACTGCAGTAGTTAACTCATGGATACGATGGCAAAAATCTATCATCACAGCTATCACGAGGGCTAAAATAACTGACATTTTCTAAGTTTCCAATCCAGCAAAGTGCTTCAAGCAAGGCTTGGTTCCGATATGAGTAGTCTTTAATCAAGTAAGGAGTTTATAGAAAGGATGTAGAATGAACCTTCGGATTGAGGAAGAAAACAACATTAAAAAGGAATCGGTACCAGATGAAGATAGCTATGAACACTGTGCAGAGGTGCACTGGGTGTTCTGTCACCTCTGTCAAACCACTTTGAGTTGGTTTATATAAATTTAAGTCCTCATAAGAACGTTGTTTGGCACTGATAGAAGCTCAGCTTTTGCAAATGAAAAACATAACCGGTTCCTACAACATACATATCACCAGCTTCCAAAGATGGAAAAAAAAACTATACAGTGGTGATCAGAAGCCTCTGTGAAGCCTGTCACTGAGAATAAAATGTGCAATGCTTTTGGAGTACCCTGCTGTCATCTCCTCTTTCTTTTCCACACTGAGCACAAGCTGTGCTTTCCATCCATGCTCACTTTCTTCTTAAATGCAGCATGGGACTCAGTGGCACAACTACCCATGCCAATTACCATGATATATTGACAGCAATGACGGCTCTCACTCAGCAGTCATATGCACAAAACAGCACTTTAATCAAACTACAAGCAAATTAAATGTTGTCATAAGGACAGAAGCACCCAGTTCTGCTAGCTGAATAATTAAAAACCAGAATCTTGCTTTGATTTTATACTTTATCAGTTTGATATCAGCTTAATGGCACTTCTCTCTGCATGCCTTTCTTTACACTAAAGGAAACTCTGCTGTAGGGTAGCGAGTTTTTTGGCTGGTATAAAACAACATATAAAACAAAACATAATAAACTGAATCCTCTGTAATTTTCATCATATACACCCAGGGCCATATGATGGTAATCACACCACTCCTGCTGAGCATGCTTGTTCAACACGGTGGATGGAGGTCATCTGAACAGCTAAGCACAGCTGAGTACAGAACTGGAGAATGGCATCGCAGTTTCCAGTCACAGACCATAAGCAATTTAAAATTGGAAACTCCTCGACAGCTTCAAAGACTTATAATAAGGTTGCAGCAGAAAACAAAAGACTTGGCATTGCAAATATACCGCAGGGAATGTAAACTTTGTAAACTTTGATAATGTGTATTTGGCAGACTGGTGTTTACTCTCAGCTGTAGAAACATACGTTAAGTAGAGGACACCTTCAATTTACCATTGTCCAAAAATATCATAGAATGTAGAAGCAGTTAATTTCCATTCCAAACAGCAACAAAATCAGACCTCACAAAACTTGCATCATATCTGTATGTCAAGCTAACACTCACTTTATCAAATATATGTTCCTGCCCTTTTTTCAATCCTGAGAGAGCTGTTATCAGTACCCAACAATGAGGCTTATCAGGTTAAGCATCCTTCACTTCAAAATAGAATTACGGCATGGAATTTGCAGTATCTCAATGTAATAATTGGAAAGAATGGAAAATAAAAAAAATAAAGTTAGTATTTTTCAACTGAGTAAAGCTACGGAGTGAATTACAGATATATTTACATTGGCAGTAGAAATCATAATAACTATTAGAAATTTTACCTGTCTCCCTTTAGGGCCTCTTTTTCCATGGAAGCCTGGAATGCCCTGAGAAAGAAATTACCCATCATAACTAGTTTTTTTTTTTTTTTTTTCCTCTTTTCTTTATCAGCTTAAATCGAAGTATTTAAGGCTGCCTTTGAAAAAGACAGCCTGAGAGAAAAAGCACGATTAAAAAAAAATTAAACCAACCAAAACCTAATTTTATTGTGAACATCATGAAGCAACTGACAAATTGCTTCAATAAAAAATAATCACGGATCTCAGTGGTCCTAAGAACAATTCAAATAATAATTTGCTGTGACCTATTCATGTAATTTCCTAAACATCAGTTTTGCTTTTAGACAAACTCAAGTAGTTTGACCTTGTGCATTTTTCACTGTTTTAACTTATATAACCACCTAAACATTAATATTTCCTTGATGTTCCATCAAACCTACCCTTTCTCCTTCAGATCCTCTTTGTCCTGCCACACCTGGAGGTCCAATGAAACCCTAAATAAATAAGAACAATTCATGATTACAAGATTGCTTTCCATCAGAACTGCTTGTCTCTCAGTGTTGGCCAACTGTGGATTAAAGATCCATGGATTAAATCCAGGCTTGCTTGAAATCACCAGTGAAACTCAGCTGACATCAACATGACCAGCATTTACTCTCCAGCTAACAGCAAAAATAACTCCCTATTATATAGGTACTGAATATATTAACAAAGAAGTATGGACAAAGTGTTCCAGTAAGTTAGGCTTGTAGATACTTTATTATAATATATAAAACATGAAAAAGTTTATGAAATTAAACTTCTCTCTGAAATGCAACAGAGATGTTGTTTATCTTCAATAACTTTGTCTGACTACTGCAATATGCAAGCATGCTAGAAAGTTTATCTTGTCAAAAGCAGAATGTTTTCCTTAAAGGGCAGTCACATTGTATTTTTCTCCCAGTTTTCTCTCAGGATGTCAGAAGTAGATGCTTTTGTACAATTGTGTGGAGATAGAAACACGCTGTTGGAATGGTGATTTTCAAAAAAAAAAAAGTACAAGAGAAAAATGCATTAAAAAATTCAAACCAAGATCAAAAGAGTTATTAGTTACAAAAGTTTTCATCCTTCTCTGTAGCTCTCTGAGTATAATGTAATTTTTTAATTTTTTTCTTTTGTGCCACCTCCACGGCACAGTTGAGTATCTCAGCAGGGTGTGCCATTTTTGTTGCAAGCTGTCTGCAGAATTCACATAAAAAACTTAGTCTTAAGACCTGTCAGGTGTTCTTCCCTCAAATTACTTATAATGCTAAACACTGGTCATTTTTGCCTTGTGTCAATGGACAAGTAGTAACTTTTCAGGAAGAGACTGTGATCACTTAATGCCTCATTGGCTGAGAGGAGAGTGAGACAAAATGCACTTAGAATTTGAGCAAAAATAAAGTGAAGAAACATAAAGAGATACAATCCCTGAGGGTGCAATATCTGTTGGCACTTGATCCTGACAGACTCATTTTTCCCATCACTGTAATGAAAACTGACATCAAAATAACACATGCCAAAAAAAAAAAAAACAAAAACCAAAACAAAACCAGAACCAAAAAGCCAACAAACCAGACTCATATTTAAGAAGCTATTGCAGGTAAAAGCTTTTAGTAATTTCATTTAAGAAACTGGATAAGAACAAATCTACAACACAATAAGCTTTAATAGATGCTTGAGAACACAGCAAACTACTCAGCAACCTGTACAACGCAAGGTCTTATATGATGTTTATGTGACAAGAGTGTTTCCCTTCACCTCTGTATCTGTTGCAGATTGCAATTGCCAGATAAATCTACCTTAATAGCTTCCATTATGGAAGTAATACTTCAGGCAGAAAATGTCCACTCCTGATTTCCAGCCCTCACGTCCCCACATTCATTATTGCTTTGCTTTCTTGCCCGTATGCATTCCGAATGAGAGGAAGAGCAGTAACAGGAAATTACTCACCATAGCAAAAAATGTAACATTATTATTTTAAAATAAACTCTGTTTTCTCACTTGTGAATTCTGTAAAGACACAGGGATTCATTGGGCATATAACTATGAGGAGTGAGTACAACTCCTCAACCACCTTATTACATACATTGTGTGTGAAAACAGACACACATGCCAAAACGCTTGATATGCTTACTTACCCTTGCACCTTTAGGGCCTGGGTTACCTTCTGGTCCAGCTAAGCCCTATTAAAAAAAAAAAAAAAAAGACGTGAGTTGTACTTCATTTAAGTAAACAGATATGCTTTGTTTGCAAAAAAAAAAAAAAAAAAGTATTTGTCAACTATAATACAGTCTTCAAAATGATCACAACTGATGATATTATCAACAGGTGTACTGGGACCAGGTTCAGAAAGGTCTCTCATTGATTCATAGCTGGATCTTAGTGCTTGAAGCTTCCTTTACATTACAATTATTTCTTCTTGGAGTAAACTTTTTCCAGACCTAGTAATCTGGCTTTATGGTGACAAAATCTCACAAAGCTTTTCATAAGCTTTTATATTTGGACACAATTCTATCTATTTTCAAGCTAATGTCATAGCGTATGTAGTCCAGATGCTCTAAGCTTTTTATGTGATTCAATACAAGCCTATTATAATACATTATTATGTAAAATATTTTAATTTCACTCTTTAAGATGACATAAATACACGAAGTTAATAACTGAATTTAGCTCACATACCTTTATATAGGGAAAACAGTGAATATTTCTACTTCGTCTTATTTGTATTACTGGACTGAGGTATCTGTTACCTTATATTAAAAAGTAAGTCAGTATTTATGTAAGTGCTTGTACTTATAAAAAGCTCTTTTATCGTTTTGCTGGTTCTCCTCAATTAATATGTTTTTTTTTTCTCAACTTGGAAAATATTCTGTTTCCCTAAAAGTTTCAGCAGTGAAGTAAATACACTAGGGCAAATCAGGAGGAACTATACAGCAATAGGCAGTTTCCTACTCCTTCTGAACTTAAAATATGAAGTTAAAACACATAGAACCACAAGGGGTTCTGTGAACAACAGCATTAAGGCATTCGGTACTTTGTCAATGTGATTTGTGTGCACTGGAAAGGTATAGAATTATGACTCTAGCATAGGATTTAAACCAATACATTATATTCTTAGTGGTTTCAGAAGAGTTAGATCTGGTACTTTTGAAAAGAACAAATAAAAAGAACCAAACTACCAAGACATTAGCGTAGTTACTGCACCTGCCTGCCAGGGTAACCAACTGCCCCAACGTTGCCAGCCATTCCTGGAACTCCCTAAATAGAGAAAGGAAAGAAAAAAAAGAAAAAAAAACAAACAACAGAAGAGAAAACAAGCTTAATGTCGGGTTTAGAGTTATATGTATCATGTATCATGTATGTATCATGTACATGTAAGGAACTTCATCAACATCAGTTACACATCCCTAAAAAAGCATTACAAGAGTAGTGTAAGACTTTGTGGGAAAAAAAAATGGTATACCACTTACTTTCATAATAAATATATATATGCAACTTAAGCAAGTAGTTGAGGAGGGCTGTAGGAGACTGGTCCTTACAGAAAAGTAACTGCACTGGTTGTAGATATATTTTTACAAATGTGTGTTAAAAGTTTCATTAAGGAAGAATCCTTGTGCCCTTATGAACTCAAATTTATTTTGCTCTTCCAGAATCAGATCAATGTAGCTGTGGATTAGACATGAATGTATTGAGCTTCTTTCCGCCTTCATCTTCCCAGTCGAAACCAAAAGTCAATTTTATTGTTGTTTTACTACTCAACATCTGCACACCTTACTGTTTTCTGAAAAAGATGCTTTCCTGAAATGATACCGCATGCTATGCCCCCATCACAAAGACACGAGAAGCTCCAACTACGTCTGTTCACTTAACTTCCTTTTATGAAAGCCAAGTCCATAAACTGGACAACATCTTAGCCTCAACTTCCCACCTACTGTCATATGTCAGTGTTATTATAGCAATGGATCAGGACACCCTCTCTGAGCTCTTCACAGCTAATTTATGGGAAACAGCAGCAATAGGAACCAGAACTCAAAAATGCAGAGACTTTCCCTGGAGGAAAGGCGAGGCTGGGTAAGGCCCTCGGTATCCTGATCTAGCTGTGGTGTCCCTGTTCATTGCAGGGGAGTTGGACTAGAGGGCTTTCATAGGTCACTTCCAGCTCCAAGGATTCTATGATTCTATGAAAAACAGGTTACTGTATTTTTTGTTTCAATGTTCTGCCACCTGTTTTCAACTGGAAGCAATTCATCTTCCGATAGATGTTCTGCTATGGAACTAGGATCTATGGTCTCCTTTTTGGCTCAGATGGAACTTAAAAATGTGTGTATGAAAAAGCTTAAAATGCAATTTTTGCATTTACAGCCTCCTTTTAAAATTCTGCTTTTGCAACCAGCTATTCATGGAATTCGACAATTCACAAATTCAGAGAAGTATCTGTCTTTGCTCTAAAAGCTTCTGAAAACTATAGGCATGGTTATGTGCTACAGATGACTACTGGTCTAACTTATCATCCTCTCCAGCCAAGTCTGAAAATGGCAACACTAAGAACTACTTGCAAATTTAAACACTTCCCCCTAAAGTGCTCTCTTAAAGGAGAAGTCAGAGTATTTTCATTAAAAAACATTAATAAAGGAAAACATTTACAGCAGTAGTATGAGAACATTGAGGTATCGCACAGTTGCACATTGCCAATTTTCACATTCTTGAATTGAACTGTCTTCAAAGGAACTCATGCTTGATTGCGCAAATAGTGAGCAGAATTATTTTTCAATCCAAGTTACACCTTTTTCCCTCCATGGAAATTGATAAATACTTTTCCCCACCAACTCCTTTAAAGTTTGAGACATGATTCTCCTGAAGTTAACAATGAATTTTTCTTCCACTGGCTCTCACTGCAGCCACCTCCTACAGCCATCACAGTAAAATGTCTGTGGGTCTATAATAAAAATCACCGCTCACGGAGAAAAGATTTGTGGAAAGAATGTATTAAAGTCATGCATGATGTTTATGTATTTTTTATCTCCTTTCCGGTGTCTATCATCTGTTACTGTTGTCATTTCCCTTTGATTGTTGCCCAAAAGGGAACTCATGGTTCCACTTGCTCTGTTGCTAGGTGCATTGCTCTTGCTAGCACAACATACTCAGCAATTAGTTGTTGCAAAAAGGTTGCTTCTTGAACTGACATGGAGGTGAGAAAAGGCACTGAATAAGCCCTTCATTTGCAACATACTAGAAGATTAAAAATGCATTGAATTAGCAGATTGATTGAGAGGATCTAGATCGTAGCTCTAACAAAAATTTCACAACAATTTCTGCCAAGCCAGCATGGTAGCTGAAGATAAATAAGTCGATCTTTCCTATTTCATCTGGGCCATTCTTCACCACACTAATAATTACACAATCTGAATACTTAAGCAGTTGGTAATTTACACTGATTGCTAGTACCGAGCATTTATATTGGATTATGCATTCTTCCATCATCAATTGCTCATCCAAAGAGTACAGTCTACTGTGTTTTCATTACTTACCTGCTCACCCCGTGGCCCTTGCAGTCCCATAAAACCTTTATGACCCTGCAGGTAGAGAAACAGATATGTGATAAATATAGCTTAAAAAAAGCCAAACCAACCTTTTCCTTCCACTCCAGTTTCCCATTATCAAGAAAAAAAAAAAAAAAAAAAAAAAAAAAAAAGCATTATCCAAACTTGTTTGTATAGTCCCAGATGGTTCCAGGACATTCTCAGGGAAGGATGACCTTGCAGGACACAATATTTCTTTTTAAAAAACTCACTCAGAATAAATTCTAGCCCTTACAGAATTACTACCAGTGAAGACAATAACCTGCTCTTCATCCCAGAAATCTTTCTTGTGGTGCTGGAGTCATGAAGCTGTCAAACTTTAATCACTCCAACTATAATTTAGCTCTTAAAGATAAAAAAAGAATTAAAAATACACCTAGAACGTGCTATCCACCTCAGTGCACTTGAAATAGAAACCTTCTTGGTCTTTACGCTCACCTAAGCGGACCCAAGCAAGCTGACCTGTAACCGTGCATGATCATACATAGGCCAAGTATCTGTTCTCCACATATCTTGCAGAGGTACAGGAAATAAACAAGTCCCCAAACACTAAACTGCAGCTTCAAAAAAAAAAAAAAAAAGAAAGAAAGACCAGAATATTCCTTATTCTCTATAGAAATCTATCACAAAACTGGTTTTAAGATGTTGAATGAATAGTAGGAGTGTTCTTAGCCAATAATGCTTTAAAGTGATGTGATGGACCCACTAAGGAATTCTGTGACTGATGTCAGGGAACCAGGTATCCTCACATTTTGAATAAGCTTCTGTTGAACCAAAATTGTGCTGCTGTATGGAATTAGTCATTATATACAAGATAAAAGGACAGAATGACTTTGCCCATTGATAATTTTAGGCAATGGAAGAAAATGACATGTTAGGCACTTTTACTGTTTTAGGATTGTTTAAAGAATTTTGTTCCAAAAGAGATGTACTCATTAAGAAACCCAAAGGCATCCTTTTCTCTAAACTCAAAGCAGGTGTGTCCTTTCATTTTGCTAATGACATGTGGGATATTGTTGCTTTGCAAAATTATAAGGTACTGTGGTTTCAATCCTGTCCTGTAACTTGAGTCAAATAATTTTGACGTTATCTCACATCTGAGAAAACAACTCTGCACTGCTGTTGAAAAAAAATGTAAAAAAAATCTGTAATCGATATCCTGAATAAACCAGTTAATCTGATTGTGGATAAACAAGTTGCTACAAAATATTCCGATTTATTACAGTAATCTAAGAATAGGTATTCTTATCAAACTGATAAAGCAGAACTAAAGATACCAGTATAAGTAGGTAACACGGACTTAGATTTCTAATTGTGCCTCAGAAAGCCATAAATTGTTACAGCCCCATTATGTATTTCATGAACTTTGCCAATTTCAGAATTTCATCCTCTTCTTCTGATCAAGCGACCAACTAAAATAGGTGCCACTAGAAGAAATATCACAATAACTAATTATTTCAGTACAAGGGAAGTGCTGCTATACATGCAGTCACTCACAGAGAAATCTGTCACAATCTTGTTTTAAAGTGGGTGGGGGTTTAGCAGAAAAGACAGCTGCATGGACAATCTCAAAAGAAGGAAGACAAGGAACTATGAGATGAAGGAGGACTAAACTGTGTGCGTCTACACAAAAGCATCTTCTGCTTAAGGAAAACTGCAGTGAACTCCTATTTTAGACTACATATTCTTATTCAGAGTTAGCACAGTATTAATTCCCTTAAAGTCATTTAAGTGTTTGAAAATGAAGCTTAAGACCCAGAGTAAGTGATGTCTGCACACAGGAGAGACATCCTTATGCTGATGAATCTCCACCTCAGTTGCTTGGCTGTCAGAGGCATCTACCAACCTGTCTGCAGAGGTAAAGCAGGCCCTTCTTACAGGGAGAAGAGAATGGGGGGATTTCCATCCTCGTTAAGTCTCTGGACTACTATAAGGAAAGTTTTTCAAGGACTGATTTTAAGATGACACTGTCAGAGATGGCTCGAGATAAGATTTGTGCTCTGGAAACAACATTCTCTGCAAACTAACTCTTAAGTTTCCAGCCACCATTTCTCTGCTTCAAAGATGCCCAAAAATCAAGCCCTTAAACAGCTCATGAGCACGCAATTTTCTGTACTTATTCTAGAACAAATTCAGAACCCTATCCAGAGCAACAAAAACCTTACCCTGAACAGGGCAAAGCTTGGTTTTGCAGCTTGTGTTACAGGAAAGAGTAATATGTCGTGTTTACATGCAGACACAAGGATATGTACTCTGACACATTCTGTATAATAAAAAAGGTTTATCACAATTATCTGTTCATAAAGTCCTGACTGTTAACATACTTTTGTTTTACTATCTCACAACAAAAACAAACAAAAAAACGACAGTCTCAGCTCTATAGAAAGAAATACATCATTTTATAGTTATAATCCAAAGCAGCAGTTTACTCACACTTCTGTACCGCACTGAGGGCTCCAAAATTTTTTATTTTTGTAAAATGAATCTTTTAAAGAAATGTTTCTAACATGATCTATTGATCTCACTTATTCAGAAAAGAACCAGAAGCATACAGCTTCTCAAAAGTTATTCAGGTCAAAGAAGAGAAAATAATATACACATTCGCCTCAAATTTCCACAGTGTATTTTTGTATAAGCTCTGAACAACATTGGACAAAGTCCAGAAGCTGGAAAATTTGGAGTAGAAAACTTGTTAAACTGAACATAATCCACAGGCACAGCCAAGGCAGTCCTGTCCAGTGGAGGGCAGCAGGCATTGCAGTTCACCCAGAGCAGCTCCATGTCCACCAGCACCACAGTTAGTATGGAATGGATACCGGGTTTGCAAAAGAAAAAGCAAACCCTGGACTTCAGTGTTTCTGGAAGATGCTAACAAAAATCAGTATGAAAAAAAGTAGTTTTCATGAAAATAACATAGACTTGTATTACATTATTAAAAGAAAATCTGGAAAAACAGTAGACTCATTTGCAATCAATTACTTTAAAGAAACTGCTCAAGTCAACACGAGCCATCTGTGAAAAATTAAACAATTTTTGACAGCATTAATTCTTATATAAGATTTCCTTATATTCGTTCTCTAAGTGGAAGAGAAAGCTGATCAGAAATAAGTTATTTACTCAACACTATGGCAATTACCCAGTAACACTGGGCATCAGAACAAAAATGGAAGTACTTGTTTTTATCGTGCAGTTTATTCTTGTATCTAGATGACTTCACAGCTATTTCTACTTACATTCCTTTGAAAACAATTTCCAAGATCACAATAAACTAACAGAAAAGGACCAGTCTGACAGCATGTTTACCCACTTATATATAGTGAAAAGTGATGCAAATAATTATGAATTTGTCATTAAAAAAATTAAGCATGAAATGATTTTTATTGTTTACAGGTTCAGTGCTGTTCAAAACCCAGTGCTCTTGCAATGCAGGTCAGACAGAAGTTAACTGAAACGTGGTTCTAATTAGTGCCTGATGTGTACAACATGCAAACAGAGCGTAAAGTTTCCAGTGATCCAGTGATCCCAGTTCTTCACTGAGTCTCTACCCTCAGATAAGGGGTGAATTCTTGTGGCAGGAAGAGAGCATGATGGCCATGAGATTTTCATTTCCTTGCCACTAAATATCAGCCTCATGATCCAGAACCAGAGACAGCTGCTTCCCATATAGAGAGCTTTAAAACAAAAACTACTTTGTTTTCTAATCATAAACCTGATAAAATGAGAGAGCATAAAAGTTGGGGAGCCTCAAGGCCGCCCAAGTTCAAGTGAATAACAAAAGCTATCAATGTCCAGACTTATTGGTTAGCTCTCACAAGAGTGGATGCAAATTCTTGTTGCAGCTACACATTTGCCCAGTTCACAGAACTGAGACAACGTGTTTGGCCAAGTCAATTTCCACACTCCTCCTGACTACTCCAGTGATAGCTTCCTTTTCTGGTCACACATTCATTGTTTCTGTCAATTCCAGAAATGAAATAGTAGATGATATATACATATTTTTTACTCTCTTATGCTAAGATCAAGACAACATCAAATGAAGATGTCTTATAACACTGAACACGAGTTTTGTTGCAATACCATTTCTTCTTTAATTCATTAACAAGCAAGTGTTTAAGTATTACTTCTCTTTTATATGCCAAGGTAAGACTATGAACACCAGAGCCCATCTTTCTAGCAATTTATTCCATCCTTTTGATGGACACTTTACAACTGCCTTTAATGTTACATACTACTAAATTCTACTGTTTTATCTGTTTTCGATTCTTTTTATTACACTTGCAAAACAGAAGCATCTTATTAAAAGACAGTATATAACAGCACTTATTCCCCAGCCTTCTTGCTGATTTTTGCCACTTTATCCATAATACAGCCTAACCAGAGCAGCCTACTAGACTTGTCAGATATCCTCCTCTTCCACATATACTGCATTTACTCCTTCACTCTGTGTTTATTTATTTTTTTTTTAAGATTGTATCATTTTCTCTAGTGACATCCTTCCATTTCCTTTTCCAAAACTCCTTGTTTGCCTTCTGCTTTCCTGTATACATAGGACTGCCGTAATTTTTAGGCATTTATTAATGCAATATATAGTATCTGGCCTTTTTCATACCAAAAAAACAGTAGCACCCAAAATTGGAACTTATTTCACTTGGCTTCTATTTAGCAATTCTGGCACATGTTTGGAAAAGAAGTAAATAAGGCAGAAGTACTACCAGCAAAAGAACACGTGATCCCACAGAACTTTTTGTATACTGCGAAGTACACAAGGTAGGAGGAAAAATAAAAGACTGAAAATTGAATACAATCAATATTAAAATGGCTGTATCTTGCAGGCACACCCTACACAACCAGCAGGGGCATGCCATGCCTGCCATAATCTGTTTGCTTAGTTTTTGAGAGAAAGTTTTGCACTGATGGACTTCTGACCCCATGCATTTGAAGTACCAGCAGTAAGCAGTGAGCAAAGCTCATACACTTTCTATTCTTTCTTCCTTCTGGTGGCTGTAGTTTTGAAGCAGAGAAGGCTATGTGAAATAGGAAACAGGAACTTACCTTCTGGCCTTTGATCCCTGGTGGTCCTGAAAAGCCTATTGGGCCTGGATCACCCTGTATAACAATGGTCAGAATCAGTGTTGCATTGGATCACAGCATAGAGCCATCAGCATGTAGCAAGTCATATCTTCCCTTGAACATTTAGTATAAAAAAGATGATGATGATTATTTTTAAATCAGGAACAGGATATTTTTCTTAAATGAAAAACCTGAGAAGGCTATATTTCTTCAAGTGCTACCAACTGGTAATAGGGCTGAGGAAATTTGTCTTGGGTGAAAGATTAATTTAAGAACTCAGAATAGTGAGAACTATAAAAATGCCCAATCTGATATTTGTGGACTACAGATGCATGCTATATATATTGAGGTATAGCTCAGAGTTATACGTGGGTGAGATTTAGATTGTTCAATACTATATCTACGGCAGTTTGGGCTCCTGCCAATGAATATACCTTGAGTTTCAAAGAGACAGACATAGCTCATGACACTGGTTAAGCTGCCAGAAGTACAAGCTGGCTAGCTTAAAATAATGTTGCAATTTCTGCGAAAGCAGCATTAAGTTTTTTTTATCAGCGCATCAATTGAAATATTTCTGCAGTCTGCTCAGTAGTTCTTTAACACTGAAAATACACGTTTAAGAATATTAGGGTTTGATAAAAACAAAGAAATCTTATTTTACATATGCATCTGCAGTTAGGAAACAACAGTTCTTAGCTAATGATTGACTCATTATGGATAGACCAAGTCCTGGACTTCTATCTCTTTTGTACTTAGCATAAACTTTTCATAACTGAACTACCAGCAAATACTCCTAAAAAAAATTGCATAAATACAAGTCATTCTAAGAATGAGAACACATTAGAATGCCATTAAATGTTTAGCATTATCACTTTCATTTAAAAGTTTCATACGTAAGCAGTAGTAGATTTATTATTTAAAAATAGTCACAAGCTAAAAGCCCACAAATTCTATGAAGAATCATATTAAAATCTATATTTTTTTTATATATAACTATTTTGTGGAGAGAGCACAACTGCTAACTTGACTACAGAAGCCTAGAAGGAGCTAGATGGAAAAGTCTCAAACGTGAGGACAAATCTTAGCATTGAGAGTCTGACTAACTACAATAAAAACTCATTAGCTCCAATATTATACACAATAATGAGTGCACTTATCAGATTACTGTCTGTCTGTACTAATGCACAGTTCTAAAGAAAACAGGAGTTGGTACTTTGTCATTCCCCCCCCCAACAAAATAAAATATATAACTTACATTTCAGATTTGAGTAGTATTTCCTATTTACCTGTGGTTCATTACATCACCTGTGTCTCCTCTGATCAGTCTCACAGAAGTTTCAAAACACATCAGAAGTACAATGCACACAAAGCATTGTCTTGTTATAACTTGTGTGACCGTTAAACAAGACTTCAACATTTTTCAATAATTAAGTGTTACCTTTTCTCCACGTTTTGCCTTTCCTGGGGAGAATCCTGGGTCCCCTTTAGGGCCCTATTGCAGAGAAATTAAGCTTATTAATATCAACAGGGAAGAGTTTTTAAATTATATATATGTGGAAACAAATGTTTTCACCGTTGTAGCAAGAGAAAGGAAAATACATATACATTATCTATATTACCAAAAATGTTATCAGACAAAAACTTGCAATGAATCATGGCAAATTACAGCAATTTGCACTGAAAGGAGATCTGTTTTCTAAATCCCATGTCACAACAACATTTGATTACAAGCTTTCATTTGCAAATTGTCTAGGGATACAGATAGGTCAGTATGCATGTATTCAAAATCATAACTGAATATAAACCCTGTTTTCTATTTTACCAATAAAATTTCCACATATCAAACTAACACAAAATGGATATCAGCAGAGAATGCCGTTACTCCAGTTTCCAATGCAGCTATATTTTCAATTCCTTTGCATAGTAGGCCTATTTACAACTGTTCGCTTGCTCCAAAAGCTTGGCTTTCCATATCACAGACTGGAACATCCCAACAAAGCTACATAATGATATCATTTTCTATTATAGCAAATGCTAAGTTTTTATCTCTGTTCCAAATTTCTAGCTCTCCCAAGAAGCACACTTTCAGCAACCACTTTTATTCTCATAGGCATCCCTAGGAGCCTATCCATGAGATTAATACAGTCCTACACCAATTCTTGGAAAAGGTTCTTCTGAAATACTCCTGCTAAGCAGAAACTGTAGTGTTAAATTGGCATGTCAGGCCACACAGAACACAGTTCTTCAGCATGGTAAGAGATATCTGAGTGTTTTTCAGCAATTGGTTTACATTTTGGGAGGCAAATTATTACATTCCTTGAACAAATATCCAGTTCATCTTCTGCTTCCATTTTCCAATGCAGACACATTGAACTAAGAGTGGAAATAAAATCGTGATCAGCTCTTGGCTGGTTAAAATAAAGATTAAAAGAAATAAACAGAAAACCAGGCCATTGTTATGCATCAATTGTGGATGAAGACTTGACCACAGGTTCAGGATAAAATAAAGCACCTCATTATTTAATATATGTAACATTACAGTGTAGTTACAACAGTGCCAAAATCTACAAGACAGATTTTCTTGAACTAATCCTTTTTCCAGCTTTATGAATACTTTTAAATTACTTTAACACCTCTAACAATTGTTTACCAGGAATTAAATGCTAAGGGTCCTCAGCTATTGGTGGGAACTGTTTGCACATGTTCAGGGTACCAGAATCTGGTACACTGCTTAAGAAAATCAATAGAAACACTGAGATCGATATTAGCTAACATTGTTCCATGCTTTTAACAAGTGCATAAAGTTTGCTTCAACGCAAAAGGGATTTCAAAGCTGCATTAAGTCGGTGACAGCTATGTTTTAAGATCCAAAGTGTGTTTAATTTCAGCTTATGTAGTCTGTGTAGGTCAGCTGGATGCTCACAGTCAATCCATGGTGAGCACCTAGATAGCTTCTACTTGAATAAAAAATTAAGAAGAGTGCTACCCACCTACTGAAATGTGTGTACCTCTATATATATACATAAGTATTTATATATGTGTGTATATATACATATAGATACAGATATACATATGTAGACATACACATGCATATACACATACATTTCTATTTTTAAATTCATGGATATGGCTACAGAATCATCAAGGATTATGACCCAATGGAATGGGAACATCCATTATAAAACAAATCTTAGGAGTAACTGGTTATAATTGTTTTCCTAACAATGTACATTATTACACAGCCAGCACAGATAATGTAACAATTAATTGTGGACCTCTGAGTTTAACTGTTCCTATAAAAGCAGATACTAACTAAAGAACACATACCAGATAGAGTTACTCAGTTTTACAGTGTTTAACACTGAAAGCTTTATTAAATGTCTTTTTATGTCCTCAAGCAGTTTTTAACACCTGCCATGGCAGGTCAGATTCCTGCCACAAGGAATTGCGCTAAAACAAATCAAGGTTGCTGCTGTTTTTTCCTAACTTATCTATCAAATTGCTCAAACTAAATATGAGTCGAAGGCATTCTGCAATTGCACAAATCTGTCAAGTCTATTTAAAGGAGCATTACGTTACACAGATTTGAAGGGTTTTTATCTGAGCTTCCAGGTCTAGTATTTTTGCTGCAGTTTTAAGTATCACATCAAGTGTGAATGTCTGAACTATCAGAGTATTTAAATATGAAAGACTGGGCACTAACAAAAAGAGGAATTTAAACAGAATGACTCAGTTTCCTTTTTCTGTTGTTGTTTTTAATCAAGGCAAAAGATCGCAGCAGTTAAATGCTTATTCGTCCTTAAATTCCAGTTTATCTAAGAGTCTAGGCTGATTTACACAAACTCCTTTGGGAGGAACAGACTACTTGTTTCCAAGTCACCATCCTGCACAGTTTCATTATTCCTGGATAAACTGCTATTTTGTTTTGATTTTAAGTTTTGTTTGATTGATTATATTTAATTAAAAATTGCTTATGTTAAGTCTCCATCTATAAACTGAAGAAAACCAATTGCTTCTATTACAGGAAGTGATTCTATGGCTTCCAAAAAGCCATTAAGAAGTTCACTTATTTATGAGGAAACATGGATAAATTAACTCACCTTTGGACCTGGCAATCCTGGCAAACCTGGATTACCATGTGGTCCTGGCATACCCTATAGAAACAAACAAAGAGAGGGGGATTATTCAGCAATTCACTAAACTGTTCACAGTTGTTCAGTGAATCATTTTACTGTGTTACTATTGCTTGTAGAAACAGTGGTTGAAGTTTTCAAGAGATTCTCAAGAAATGAGCACAGCCTTCCCAAATTTTGACAGGTATTCAGCTTCCAGCAATCCAGCGAGGCACTGGATTAACAACAGAGAGATCACACTGGGGCACTCAGCTATTAGTTACAAAATAAGGAACTGGAATAGTGTTCACTGACTGAAGGGATGACATAAAGCAAAGTATTCCAACCTCCTCAAAACAAATCATTGCAGATAGAAACCCTTCAGATTCTCTCATAGCCAGTGCAAAAAATGGACTTGTTGTCAGAACAGCTTAGCTGAAACCATTCCAGGAACAGAATGGCTAACCAGGACTGTCTTTACCTAGTAGCTGAAACACCACCCAGGATAAATGCCTATTCTTGCAATACACTGAGTAATCCTCAGTCATGATGAAGTGTGAGTTAGGGAAAACATTTCTGCAAAGACTGTCAGCAGCTATTCTTCTTCCAAAAACTGAGGGACCAAACTGGTGAAAAGCTAACTCCGGTAAGTCAGCAGCAAAGATTTTCCTGGATCCACTACAGCCAAAATTTCACACAAACTGAAAATAATAAGATTCTCATGTACTCAGTGTTCTTACAAAAGATAAACTCAGTGTTAATCTTTCCTTCACTGTGGCAACACAGAGCTGTGAAGGCATCCTGGTGAAATGGGAGGTGCTGAGGGAATTTGGCCTCCCTGCTGGTTAATTCTGAACTTCCTGAAAGTTTATTCTGGAGAAACTTGGAACAAGTGAAGAAACAAACATGAAACTCAGAACCGTGCATCAGATGCAGATTTAGCTCTAGCACAGAAAAAGAGATCGGAATTAATTTTTAATGGAAATCTGTTAATCAGGCACTGGTAATGTCCAACCCACATGAACCTCAGTCCAGATCAGGCTTGGACCTTGGTGGAGGCCAAGGCACTGCAGCTCTACACTCCACTGCTCCCCTGTGACACCTCCAGTCACATTTTCAGACCACAAAGGGCAGCTCACACAATGGAAGACAGAAGTCACAGGGTAGACTGATGGAGAGGGAAATGAACTTTGAGTCAACAGGGTTTTACTTTTTTTTTTTTTGGCTCAAAATACTTCTCTATCATATCTCTGTGCAGTTAGTGCAGCATGTCTCTGCACTAACTGTACTTGCAGTATTGAGCAGTAAAGTGCTCAATAAACAAAACAAGAAATTAAGTGAGAAAGATATGGATTTGAAAAAATTGTTTTCATGTTATACTTTTAAACGTGCGTCACCCAATCTCTTGTCACCAGCTGCCCTGAAGTACCAGGTCAGCTCCTGTGCCTTGGAGAGTCGCACTTTCCTAGCCAGCCATAGAACAGCACGTTGAACGCAATGTGAAGCGACAGCTTCTTTAAATGTGCCTCAAAGGCTGACTCAACACTACTCCCACACATCTGCTGGGATTTTTGTATGATCTGCTCCCTTGCTTCCCGCTTGCCATTTGGCTAGCTGAGCGAGTTCCAGCCATAACCACTTACATCCCCAAATACCACAGCCCAAAATCTTCTATGCAACAAATCCTTACATTACCTATCACATCTTTTGTCAAGCTGCTGTAACACGGCTTGACAAGAGCCTAAAATAGATTATTGGGAGCAATTTTTTATGTCTTGCAGTGGGTAACTTTCTATCCATTGCCTGCTTGTCTGCGTAGTGACAACATTCCAAAACCAAATGAACTTGACCTTAGGTTGCAGAGTAGCAGATGGGGCCAGTGTGAAATATACCAAAAAGTTAGTATCACAAGCAATAAAAGGTAGGGGCAAACGTCACAGCGCCGTGTGTGTACGCACCCCTATACAGAATTGACTACACTGGAAGCTCACAGAAGAAGAAAAAAAGTTACTTTGTCATATTTTAACCTATATTTCAAATGTTAGGAATCACACTTTCATAATCAACAGGTGTACAAATAAAGTTGAAAAAAAAATTATGCCAACTCCAGCGTAATTATCATGACCTGTGCAGAGCTATGCAAGAGCATAGCTGTTTTACTCACCCGAGGACCTCTTTTTCCTGATGGACCAGGTAGACCTGGAGGACCTGGAGGACCCTGGTGATAGAAAATCAAAACAATTGAGGCTAAAAACCAACACAAGGACAGCACCACAAGTCTGAATAACACTGATTCTGCTATCTGATGATTTTCTGCTTGTGGAAGTCTTCGCTGCTTGAAAAATGACTCTTAAGATACAAGCATGTGTGTTTTTAATTTTACTCAATATCAGATGTTTAGCCAACAATCTAGATCAACACAAATACACTTAAGCAAAATTTACAAAGGAAAAGCAGCTCATCTCAAGAATTAAAACGAGTTCAGTGTATTTCAAAACAAAGAGCAGAATAAGTATTTTTAATAAATATGGAGGCATGTCAAACATTTTATGAGTCAGACAACTTGTTATGAAAAATGAGATAGCGCTGCATAGAAAAAAAACAGACATGAATAAAAGAGACAGTAAGTATGGACAAATGATCGTTCAGTTTCACCAGTTGTGAGCTCGGGATGAGAATAACTGGCAGTGTGCCCATTCTCTGTTTCGCTTGCAAATAAATCATATCAACCACTTAAAAAAAAAAAAAAAAAAAGCACAGATTTTTCTATTTTTGTGAATGCGTTCCTAAATAGATAGTTTATAACCAGATGTATCTTTTGCAAATAGGTCAGATTAGCAGCGATTCTAAGAATATTAGATAGCGTGTCACCATTTGGACAGCAGTTTTGACCATAGAAATCTTTTCTTTTCTCTATGTGTTCACTTCCAAAACCCCAGGATCTACTTCATCATACTCAAATATGAATGAGTGAGACTCAGAACAAATTCTGCACCAATTCATATTAGATTCCATCTATCACATTTAAGTCCTGAAGAGGCATGAGCTATACTTAAAGATGAATTCAGCTCCCAGCTGAATGCCAGCATGAGTCCCAGCAAACAAACACTCCTACTGCAAGGGAAAACAGGCATCAAGACAGAAGTAGGACAGCTGATGATAGCAGGAAGGGTTCAGCTTGTTCTTTCACCCCCACATCCTCACACTTCTGTGTCTGTAGGTGCTGCATACCATCAGCTGAGAGGATGGGCAGAGCCTTTTGAATATCGTGCTGCCCATCACCAAACAGCATTGCACTTAGTGTAAAAAAATATAATGGGGCTACCAAGGGAGACATTACATTTTCCATAAAGTAAAATAATTTTAACTAGTGCACGTTCTTTTGTGGGGAAAAAGCAGCTCTTCTCTAACCTTTTTTCAGATCCTCTCTACGTTTCCTTAACAAAAATTAACAATCAAACCCCACCATTTTCATTACTGAATGACAGCAGCAAGAAAATATTCTTTCCTATCTGGCTCCTTTCTTGTTTTGCCTTTTTTTTTTTTTTTTTTTTTTTTAAGAGCATCTGCTCCCTTTGCAAAAAAATTACTTCATGATTACACTAATTCATGAGTAATTATCTCTCTCCATCTAAAACCTCAAAAGGAAGTAAATCTAATGGATATGTAGATAACTTTCTTCTACAAGGTGTGAAAATGAAGTCCATTCTCACAATTAAGTCCTCAGAGATCCCTAGAAGCAGCAGTAAAAATTTTGAACTGTGTGGCCAGCGATGAATAATGCTTTCCCACGGGTTTCTAAAACAAAGTCAGCTGTTACAATTTAAGTCTCTGGGTAACAACAATTAACAGTTAGATAAAGTTAATTTAACAGTCTCTCAAGACTTGGATTCTTCCTGCAATCCCTACATCATCTTCAAGATTTCATTTTAAATGTTTTCTTCAGTAGAAAGACTACTTTCTCTACAGAAAGCCCATTTATCTCTCCACCTTGGCACAGGGACTAGTAAGCCAGTTGAATGAGGCTATAGAAGTCACCTAAAATAACTTCTTAGAAAATAAACAGTGGGAAATGCTTTGGTGACCTTATTCTATCCTACACAAAGGATATCCCAATTGCCTTGCGTCTTGATTTTCATGCATTCTAGGAAATAGCAGCTGCAGAACTGTAGTTAATAAAGTCTCAATTTTGGATGCTGAGCTTTATTTATTTATTTATTTTAAAGCAACAACAAGCATTTTAAACTTGCCCCATGCCAGAAATAATAGAATCACAGTATCATGATAGGAAGCACTGCAGAAGAAAATTTCCACACAGGTAGGTGGCGATCCTGTCCCTCATGTCCCACCTAAAATTTCCTACTATTCCTTTCCATTCTTTCTGCAAATCTGTGAGCTGTCTCTATTAAATCATCCTTTGGTGGACTGTGATGTTTGTCCTCATTTAAATTTTCAAACTTGTTGTGTTATTTTAACTTCTATTCAGAATTGTATTTTCAACAGCTGAAACTGCTAACGCACACTTCTGCAAGCTTTCTATCTGCCAAATTGTTTTTTTATTGTTATTATTCTGGGGTTTGGTTCTTTGAATTTAAGAAAAGGTCTCAGCACTCAAAATTGAGGACACTTCTTCAAACTGCTGCCTCAGAATAGTCAACCCAGTAGAAAAAATTGCCAGTCTCCAATATTTGACACTCCTAACAATGAATGTAGTTTATCTTTGTAATGCTTTGTACTGTCTCCAGCATGCTATAACATCACCCTATCACCCTCATCTGACTACCTTACCAATCCCCCCTCCTTCCTTTATTTCTACTTCTGATTTTTGTAATATTGCACAAAATATAATGCTGTCAGTTTTGGACCATCTGAACTTCATGTTTTATTATTCAGAATTCTACCTATTAGCAACTTTGTTTCTCTTTTTAGAAAATACTAATTATAGAGCAGCCAGGATTCTACCAAGCATGAATGTCCACCTACCTTTTTCTCTTGCTTCATTTGCATTTCATTTGATGTGAGAAGAGAAGCACACTTATCTTCCCAAATACCTCATAACAAGCAGTCACTTGTGTAGGATTAGCCTACTTTCCTTAGAGCTGTTGAAACTTTGCTCTCTCTGTCAAGAACTACAACAGCCAAACTAATGTCATCAGCATTAGAGGAATATATATAGCTTTGGGTGATGGATTAAAGCTTCTCTAGACTGTTATGCAGAAAAATAGGGAAACTGTTTCAGGTGAATTAAAACAAATGCTCAAATATTTTAAACAAATGTCACCTGATGGAGTTTTGTCTGATTTTTCTAGTAACAAAAATAAAACAGCATCTTAAGATTTCATTTAAATTATCAGATAGTGGGATAGAGATTTCTCAGCCTGGGCAGAATAATGTGAGGGTTACTCACAGAGTTAGGATACGTGAAGGTGATAAACTACCCAATGTATACCCTTTGGCTAGGGACAGCCACAGCAAGGAATTTTCTTCAACTGATAAATCAGCTAAGAGCAAAATCTCAGATGACACTACCCTTACTACTGCTAATTTAGTGCTGCATTTAGGATTTTTAAACTCCTGCCCTCATTCAGAGTTCTTGCTCTCACATCTCCTGGCTGCAATAAAAGCAACCCATCCAGGAACCGATTCTTTCTAATGCAGGCACTGCACTTCTAGTTCCTCCTGACAGTATCTCTAGACTGATTATTGATACCAACTGGATGGCCTATAGAAGACAAAATGTGGTGTTTCATCACTGTTGGAGGACTGTATGCTTAATCCAGAAAAGTTTTCCCAAAAGAGAAAACTAACTCCTAGATCATTTCTCAGGGACATCAAAGTTCATGCAACTAGGCAGACTGACTTGGCAGCATGTAATCTAACTCTGTTCTTCAACCCTGACTAACACCTCCCTTTAGACAAGCAGGATCACATATCGTGCTACTGCAAACAGCCTTAGGACTTGTGCGACAAAGAGTATCAATTGGAAAGCTGATAGAGTTAAAAATAGATTAAAAAAAAAACAACACAAAAAACAACTTTATATAGTGCCAGCACCCCCTGCAATACCAAAGGAGTCGCTCATCAGGTGAATGGAGCAGCTTTCTTTCTGAATCAGAGGGAGATACTGTAAGGAGACCACAATGTTCAACTTTAAACTTGCTTCGTATTTTTATAGGGGATTCTGGGCATTGCAATTGCTAGGATTTTACTCAGTCATAGTGATTTTGAAGAATTAAGTGGAAGAATTAGATATGCTATCCATAAATGAAGGCCTGAATTCTGGAGCCCTGTTAAGTAGCAATGGGTGAATTCCACAGCTGTGCGATCATGGAATTCAAGGGGCCTAATTATACAAGGCAAGAATCAGTTCTGGTAGATGATTAAAAGCTAAAATGAAGCTGAGGAGTCTAAGAACCACAAAAGCTAGTTCTTGCCTGTCAACTCCAATAGAACAAACGTTATTTCTGTGCTGAAATCTTGAAAGAAGGTTCAAACCAACCACAACATAATGAGAGAAGAAAAAAAGAGAAGGGGCTTCATGCCTCATCAGGATTTCTTTTTGCTGCAGGGGAACTCTGCAAGTCCCTCACTGCTGCTTTTTTAGGCTCCCCACTGATAAGACTCAGTGGATACTTATTTATTAAAATGTTAGAGCCTTGAAGATAAAACCCGGATTATCACGGTCTTCTCTCCAAGGATGTACTAGACTGAGAAACCAAGAGTATCTCTGCAAGACTGAGTTCAATGACAGTGGCAGGCACAGTGCCACACAACCTCCACCCACCAAACACAGTTCTTTACAGAAATCTTCTATGGAAGAGCCATAGAGAGACCCTTTTCTTGCTTTGGCAAAAATCTCTGTGGCAACACAATGCTTTAGTTTGCCCATAGGCTCAGTGGGTGCCGTTGGTCCTTTCAGCTGAACTTGTGCCCACAATGGTCTGGATCAGCCTCCTAGCTCTGCAACACATCACTTCTAAGACCTTGGGTATCTTATTGAAACTCTGACCCAGCAATGCACCATATGCTGTAGCTGACTTGCAGAGGAAACAAGCTTCTGCATCCCCTCCGTAAGACAAACATACAAAATGATAGCAAACACATCTTTCATACACATTTTGAACTCTCCAGATTAGGTGGTATGAATCATTGTATGCACAGTGTCTGCATCTAGCAAAATCAGAGCATTAGCTTTCAGCTGCTTAGTATGCACCAAAAACAAACAAACACACACAAAAAAACCCAAACACCACCAACAAAAACCCCAACATCAGCAGCCATTTCTGTGCCACATAAGAAGTGGTGATTTCAGTGAGTTACAGTCAATAAATGTACAATTTTTTAAGTTATGTGCTATGAATGAAAACTTTCCATTAGCAGGTGTTAAATGCCATAAGCTGCAAAAATGAAAATTAACCTCAACTCACATCTATAACAGCTACACACATAGCTGTACATTCATGTCCCCATAAATAAAGGGCTAAGAAATGAAAAAAGAAAAAGAAGACTGGCTTCACATTCACAAAAAACCTCACCAAAAAACAAGAGCACCCCCTGACAAACATCAATTACCTGTTAACACATTTTTCAACTGAGTAACAACCTCTTAGCAACAAGATTCTGTTTAGAGTAAAAATTAAACTTCTACATAAGTTTTCAGTTGCTGACTACCCAAAGAAAATATCTTTTCAGTGCTGAAATTATACATGCATATTCAAACTCATATTAGAAGCTGCTTGTCCACTCCTATCAAATTACTTTCTTGTAATCACCACACAAATACAAGAGAAAAGCACATTGAACAACCTCCTCTATGCCATTGTTTAACAAAATTTAACCAGAGACTCAAACAAGAATTAATATTGTATCTCCAAAACTAAATGGGAACTGCTCTTCTTTCTTGCATTTTCATGTGCATTGACCCTAGTTTTTAAGTATGAAAATGTTTATGACCCTCAAGCACACAGTAAGAAAGGACAAATTAGTGCTATTAAAAGCACTGCTGTGCATTTTGCAGTCATTTCAGAGATCTCTTACCCTGCTAAATGAAGAAATGCCACAATAACGAGATCTAAACACTACTTTGCATGCAGGTTTGCATGATCCTGCAATTGTGGGTTAGGAATGGTTTGAAAGGATTCAATTCTACAAGCAGTCTGCTTCAACAATTACAAATTTTGATAGCATCACTCAACTGAGAAAACCATATCATTCTTCCAAACAGCCTGGTTGTTCTTTTCATGGAACAGTGTCTACATTCGTAGAGAGTATGAAATTACCCTATAATTTTATTAAGTGAGCAGCCTCCATAATTAGCAGTTACAAACATCTGGCTGCATTTCAAATTTTAAAAAAAGCTTGGGTTGCCCACCACTTCACCAGAATTGAATGCCTATGTATTCTGCTAGTAAATAGAAATACACGCCACTTAGGCCAAAATTATATGCCAGAGACACACTTACAGCAGACAAACTTTTGCACAGTACAAACAGGAGAAGAGGTAATCACAGCCTGGCACGTTTTGACAGATTTCTTTCAAAGCCTCATTTAAATGTATGTTGCTTCGTTATAATAAAGAGTGTAATAAAGGTAACTTACAGGAGGTCCAGTCTCCCCCTTTAAACCTCTGCTACTTCCTATTTCAAACATTTTGCCTTGATCTTCATAGTTGTAGTTATCAACATCAATATAAGTGTTTTCTGTGCGATAAGTCTTATTAGCATCAAATGGACCTTCTTCCTTCAGACCAAGCTGATTATCCAGGGAGAGGTCAGCAGTCAAACTGTACAGAGTTGTGTTGAAGATCTGCTGCTTTTTGGTTGGTTCATCTAAATGCTGTTTTTCTTTGTCCGCTCCCTTGCTTTTCATTTTATTCTGTTTTACAGGGAAGATCAGAGAAAGCTCACTTTGTCTGTCTGCATCTTCTGTGATAGTATGTGAAGTATTTGGATATGAAGCTTTATTTCTTTCAGTGCTGCCTCTTTCTTTGCTTGGCTCCTGCTGGTGAAAGGGCAGACTGACCTCCTCCTGGAGTTCTGTTTCTGGCCACACTTCTAGCA
Organism: Gallus gallus; assembly: GCF_016699485.2. Lineage (NCBI taxonomy): Eukaryota > Metazoa > Chordata > Aves > Galliformes > Phasianidae > Gallus > Gallus gallus. The sequence goes on along the minus strand of NC_052539.1, from coordinate 15,780,965 downwards.
GCAGGGGTTTAGACTCTGCAAATTCTGATGCTGAGACATTTATTGACTCAAGGTACTCCAGAACAGAGTGAATCTGAGCAACGTTGGTAACAGGACCATTTGATGCTTCTTTCCTCTTATAAGATACATCTTCCCACTGTTTTTTCTCACCAAACTTTTTCTTCAAAAAAACATCCAGCACACCTGATGCATACGGTGTTCCTAGCGGAGATCGATATGTTTCGGCCTGGCGACACTGCTGCTTCACGTATTTACAATAGTTTGCAGAGGCTTCTGCAGAGGGAATGATATCTAGCTGGCATATAACTCCTTCAAAGCTGACAGAGTGAGAGTTCATCCTTCCCAGGGTAAATAAACCATCCAAATCAAATGCCTCCACTTCATAAAGCATTTCCCTCCTATAGTACTTCTGTCCGCACTCAGCAAACATTGAGACAGTCTTGTCTCTAATTTCAATGGCAAACCAATGCCACTGTTCATTATGAACACTATAATCGAAGTATGCAGGCTGCTTCCCTCCAGTGTACACCGCTACCTTTCTCGGTAGCAACTGGATACCAAACTGCAGTCTAGCTTTGTTCCTAATACTGAAAAGAAAAGCATTATTTACAGTGTAAGAGTACAACCCAACCAATATGATAAAGTGATGCCCTAGACTTGCTGGTATGACTTGAGCGACGGAGGCCTCGACATGAGCGTCACCAGTCAGCACAACTCCGGACACGGCCAGGCGAACCCCCCGGGGCAAGGGTGGCACTGCTGAGGGCACTGGCGTCACTGATGGCTGCTGGACATAGCTCACAAGGCCGAGCCGATGAAGAACATCTATTGCTGTAAAAAGAAATGAAGGCACACTGTTCATTTCACTTATGAGCTTAAATTCAGATCCAAGTAAACAATCATACGGCACAACATATATATCAGTCTTTCACATAAATCCAACAAATTTAATTAAAGCTTTCCTAATGAAAAATAGTTAATGGAAAAAAAAAAAAAAAAAAAAGCCCATGTAATGCCCATGGGAAGTTAATTCATTCATAAAACTGAAAGGCCTCCCATTTGCTGTCATCAACCTTCTCACAAGACTTAATGAACATACTGTTTATTTGGCAATTCCTGCCTACCTCCCCTTTAAAACAAGAACCAACCTACCAAACAAACAAACAAAAAGCCATGATTTTCCTCTTTATCTGAAAAATATTAACATTCGAGGGAGGGTTGTTTTGTTTCCATGAAGGAACAAGCTATTTACTAACACAATAAGCAGTGCCCAGGGGCATCATGCAAGCAAGCTCCTTCCTCGCAGAGCTGGACAGCAGCCAGCAGCCCAGTCTAACATTGACATTGGCCCTGACCTCAGCACCGGGTAGGACCAGACAAGCTTCAGGTCCTTTCCAACCTAAACCTCTCAATTTTCTGTGCAAGAGGAAGCTGACCATCACACAGTTTTCGTAGGCACTATTGCACAGAAGCTTTTTTTCTTTTTTCCTTTAACAACTGGCTGGACCTGAGCTAAAATGATTAATATTATTTCATATTGTTTAACCATTGCACTGATGTAGTGAACCTAATGGGGAACAGGCTGTGCTTCCCACAGCATTTTAGCCAAGGGTGGTATTTTTTATTTTTTTTTTCAACCATGCAACTAAGTGCTCTTTTTTAAGCAAATAAAGCCACTAAATGGTATATCAAAAATGGAAGAAACAAAGAGAAGCTATTTTAAGAGACAAGAGAAACTGAAACAAGTAGATGTTCACGATTTTAGTGGAAAAAAGGTTTGCTTTCCCAGTCTTCCTTTTCTCTGTTTACTGAATGACTTTAAGAACACACAGATGTTGGCCCGGTTTCAGTAGTAAATTATGAAGAGAGTCTGAGACTTCCTTGAGAGGGGTTTATAAGTTGGAACCAAAAGCATCAACCTGAACGCACTGTGCATCTTGAAAATTAATTACACACCTTGTAGTGTTTCTAGCCATGTTAGAGATCTGCAGGAGCGCCAAGATTGGCCTGGCAGCCAGCCCAGCCAGAACTACAGGGAAAGCATGTCTTTGCAGAAAGTCACGCGTACGCCAATTTCTCAAGATGTTCTGCCTCAGAGCAATTAACTTACTGGGCTGTATGTTAATCTGTCAAACTGATAAGAGAGGTCAGGTTATAGAGAAGCATTCTACTTTGCAGCTCTGTTAATGAACCTCCGCACTTTCCCAGGACCCTGGTCCTGCATGGTCTGGGTATAGTTATGGAGGAGAAAGCTGTGCATGTGTAGTCCTCTGGGTAATACAGAAATCTCACAGGGGCAAGCAGCTCCCCAGTGGCATCAGAGACAGCTCCAGCACTTCTGTGCACTGGTTGAGCCAGCTGATACACTGCAGCAGTGAAGCCATTCCAACTTGACCTTGTACTTGATTGTCGCAATTTTAATCTGAAGTATTAGGCAGATATTTGTAAATATTTATCATTAAATAGTTACACTTAAAAATAACGGTGTCAAGTTATCTCCGCCCAAAGTATTGTAACTGAAGAATAAAACAACAGGTCTACCATACTGACATAGGACAGCCAATTTTAAAATGATGTTAAGGAGCACTCTTTCTAAATCTCAAATGACAAATTTTGGCAGTTCTAATTTGTAAACATCACATTGTTTAAAAATTATTTTAAAAAAGGAAAAGCACTCTTGAGTGTGAAGAGATATAAAACGCTTTCTCCACACCCTGCAAACTATGACAGGCCTCAAGAAGGTTCAGCATGGAGAAATGCTGTGTGAAAAATAACAGCAAAAGATTAAGTACCAGCTAATTATTCCTTGCTGACTTGCTGCCTATTAACCCACCATCAAGCCAAAAGGCTGTTCCAGACTTTTTTGGCCAGTCACTTCATTTCTGGTCCAATTTTTTTTTTTTTTTTTTTTTTTTTTAAGCTTTCAGAAGCTCTTGGCAGTACACAGGGTTTTGGGAGCAGGCAACCCTCTTAGCTCTTCCTCCCAGCATGACAACCACAACTTTCTTTACCTATCAGTAGCCAGTTTTCTTTGTTTACCCATGTCTGCACAACATCTGTCTTCACTTACTGTTCACCCAATCCATTAGTCCCCCAAACTGTAACTGCTCCTCTTCTTCAAAGAGAAGCTTTTTGGTTTTTTTGGTGTCAGTTGCTTTCTTTCCATTTTCTAGGATTACTTGTAAAATTCACAACATAATTGGATTGTGAAGGGAAGGAAAGCTTAACAAAAGTATATGTATATATATATATATATGGACAAATATATATGTATATATTTGTATATATAGATAGATAGAGATGTATTATATAGATATATAGATATAAACAAAACAATCCCCAAAAGAATGCTGAGTAGTGTTCCATGTCACTCTTCTGTTCAGTCTGTTGTTTATTTTCCATACTCCCCCACGCTCATGACTTGTCTAAGGACAGAATATTTGGGGTGCTCTCTCCATTTCAGCAAACCTAGTACAAACAATTTGTTTTCCTTTTACTGACATGGGTACAGAAAAGCAAAGATCATTCATTTGTCAGCTTCACCAGAACTCATTCAATTACTCAGCAGGTTGCCCATTTCCTAGGTGGTTGCGCATTTGCAGTTGGGTAAGTTACAACACAAGGTTGCAACTGATACTTTCCTGGATACCAAGGCTGGGCAACAGGCACAGCAAAGCCAGCCAGAGACGCACATTCTGCATATCTTCAAGCCAAACTCAAAGAACTATTCCTAAAAGCTGAGGCTGTGTATTTACACGTATTTCACTGAACACAATTTACAGCACCCTACCACAATGCATTAAGTGTAGCTTCTCAAGTAAGGCACACACTAGCTGTCTGATCAGCTCAGGAAAGAAAGAACATTAGTTACTCTCGCTAGTGTCCTCATATTTGACAGAATACTCCTTTCAAAACACAAAGTGCAAAGAAAGATTTGATACCAGCTTAGGTGTTAACTTATATATAAATGAGCAGATCAACCCATTCCTGGACAAACCCTAAAGCACTGTGAATGGAGCAGTGCTACCTCAGTGCATACTGTATAGACTGAAGGATATTGAGCCATTCTGACTTTTTTCCTTTTCCTCCTTCCCCAAGAACTTGTTTTTCTCGAGATTTTTTTTTTTTTTTTAACTTTGAGAAAATGGCTTCATTCACTTATGCTTCCTTCTCTAACATTTTTGAGTTCTATGATTCAACTACAAGATTTCCTAAGGAGAGATTTCTGACACGTGCACTTATTCAGTTGCTTTTCAGGAGGCACATTTTTCCATCTCCTAAAGCTGGTGAATTTCAGGGGCGTGGGTGAGCAAGGCACAGAAACACACATGGCTCCACACCTCTCCACAGTGACTGCTTATTTCTTCTGCCAGCACTTCTCTCCTTAAACCCTCCACAACTCTAACAACAATTTTAAGAATGACGCAGCATCAACACAACTGCAGAGATTGTCTCCACAACCAACAGTACAGACGTGCCTTACAGTGACAGTTCTTTCAAAGTTCTCTTTCTTAATGCAAACTACCCCTTCCTATAGCAAATCCCCTTAGGCTTCCTAAACCTACAGTTGAGGAGACCGGCCTCACCCCACTACCTTGCCCCACACACACCAGCAGGGAAGCAAGTTCTATAGATCTGGAGGACCCCAACACTGGTGACCATCTGGCTTTGAGGCTTTCACAGCTGTCTCCTGACATGCTATTGGAAAAGTAGTTCCACAGGCTGTAGAACATGAGAATCAAAATAAATTACTTCTTTGCAAAGAGAAAAAAAGAGGGGTGGAGACATGAAGACAACTCCAGCTATCACTTCAGACCTGTGCCTGGCATCCCTCACCTGCTCCACTGGGAAAGTACGAACTGCCTCCCTAAGCCATCCTCTCCCCTCCCACCCCGCAGGACCAGAGTGGGGAGGCCACACACATCTGCGGGTGCTGCCCTTGTCAGGTGAGCTTTTTTCCCCCTCAGCCCCCCCAAAATTTGGCTCAGTGATTAGACAACCTGGAAAACTCCCATCATCACAAAAGCACGTCCCCATCTAGCTGAATGGGAAAAGTGGGCAAACACCTCAACAGGCAAACCATGAGCGGTTAATGGAAGGTGGAGAAAATGCACCCAATCTCACCCTCACAAAAAAAAAAAAAAAAAAAAAAAAAAAAAAAAAAGAACCTTGCCAAGCACAAGGAATAGCAAGAAGGAAAAAGCACTGCTGAAAGCAACAGCAGGATGCTGGAGATGTAGCTACGGGGCTCTAGCAAAATGTTATCAGGAATGCACCCTGACTTAATCACGAAACCCAGCTGTTTGCATTCAGCTGAATATTACATGAAGATTACTGTTACTATATCAGCCAAGGACAAGCTATTTCTTGCTTCATCTGTACAATGAAGGAATACGGAAGAGAACTGATACTGCCACTCTCCTGGCTACTGAAGAGTAAATAGCATGTTAGCTTCCACCACTTTGGGATGCTAATATTCCCATACTGTCTCATAATAAACATCTGGTGCTGCTATAACAGTTGGCAGATTAAAAAAGACAAAAAACAAGACAACCTTATTTCCTTCCTAACATCTGCATCTGAATGCAAAACCAAAAGAACACACAATTTCACTTTCTTTCTTTAATGATGCCAGCCTAGACTAAGCCTTCATTATATGCACTGGTTTGCTTGTTTGTCCTCAGAAGTGCAAAGGTAACTCAGCCATAGCTTGCCACCCCCAAGGACACCCACTTGCACTGAAGACACAATCAACGCCTTTTCTCCTTACAAGACTTCTCTTTTATGAAGAGTCTGCTTAAATATGTAAGCAATTTCATGGACTGAAAATCTGAGTCATTTTTGAAAGGTCATCTTTTCCACGCTGGTTACTTTAAACTTTTGCTCTCATTATGTTGTAGCTGATATTTAAGTCACCATCAGGAACTGAACTTAGGGTCACTAGTAACAACAACCACTTACCCTTTCCATCTGGTAACAAAATAAACTGACATCCTTTTGTAAGAAAGTATTCTCACCTTGTCTGGGTGCTTTTGCAACACCCGCAGCTGTACATATTGCCATACAAAGGAGGAGGATCTTCCTATACAGGGAAGAAAGAAAAGAGCATGTGAGAAAATACATGAAGTTTCAGAACTCCAAAGAATTAGAAACTTCATTCAACACCCAAAGTCAGTGGCAGGATACCACTGACTTCAGCAAGCCCCAGTTCAAAGCCTTCCAGCCCTCACGTCATACAGCTTTCCACCAGAGCTGAGAAGGTGTTTCACACAGAGAGCAAGGACCACGTATGCCCTCGTATATACTACATATATTTTACAACGGCTTATACTAATAAAGTATCTGCATCTGTTTTATATTTTCTTTCAGCAGCCTTCAAGTACAAGAGCTGCTATGTAGTAGATTTCTTCCTGGGGGGGAAAAAGAGTTACTGCAAAGAAACTATAAAATAAATGACAGCTTCATGCCTATTAGATACTTTTGTGCCGGTGTGCCTTCAGCCTTGCAACCATACCACATCATTTACTGTAAATGAAAATGTTGCATCACTTTTCTTCCTGTACACGAAATGTTTTTTGTCACGTTACAAATGAGATATGCTCTTCAAAGTAAAAATAAATAAGTAAGTAAAATTCCATCACATTATGACTTAAAACTGCATGCTCTGATAGGATATTAAGGGGTATCCCAGCATCACCAATTAAAAAAAGAAACCAACAAACAAATAATCAAGAAAGTTCAGGAAGAAAAGCCCACACATTTGTACAGGAGCATAATGTACAAATGGCAAAGGCAGACAAGTTTCTTCCCTCACCCTCTAGGCCTTTCCCTCCAGCACAGAGGATAGCGTATACAAAAGGCAGATATTAGTAATGCTTCAATGACAATAAATTATGCTATGATTTACAAATACGTATATACAAAGCAGTATTTAGTGGAGACGTTAATATTTCCTCCAAGTGTTTGTAATCACAACCCAAAGGCTCACACTACTTGTTCAAAGCTGGAAAAACAAAAAAAAAACAAAACCAAAAACACCAGAATTCAAGTTCAGTGTGCATTCACAAGAAAAGAGTTCCTGTGTCACATTCTCTATCATCTTTTAATCTAATCAGAAGTTCAGTGAAAGAAAGTCTTAAGGATGGACAGATAGCTGTGCTAGCAAGAGGTCCACACACTGTACTGCATCAGCCAAAATGAGACAACTTTTTTATTCTTATTTTTCTTGTTTTCCCATTTTCAAGGACACAAAATGGATTCTCAGTTGAAAAATAACACAAACCATTATAATTAACTGAACTCAAAATTCAGTACGCTTAGAGAACCCCAAAGCTCAAATTGCAGAGACAATTCCTTACCACAGCAACTGTCTCTTCCACAAAGACAAAGAGGGACAAGCTGTGTGTCAGACATTTGCCTCTGTCACCTCCCAGAAAATGTTGTAGAAAGGCAAGAAATTCTGAAATGCTCCCAGGGTTGTAAGTTACACAGACGTAACTGGATATAAGAGACATAAAGACAAATGTCTGGCTTACACAGTGCTTTCCAGCTAATGTCAAGAACAGATGAGCAAGCAACTAAGAGAAAAAACAGGGACCAAAGACAACTATAGAGCTGGAGGTCCCTTAATACATGGGAATGGGTTTTCTTCTACCTTTCTCCACAACAAGTGGAAACTTTTTGTAAATGAAACCATGTTCAAACCTGAAGTGAAGCTGCACAATGCAGTCCTTGTGGCCAAAGACGGAAAAGGAAAAAATAGAATTGTCTTCTAGAGATAACCTATTCATTCAAACACTCCCTTCTTGGTCAAGGCCACTATTATTAACATTAAAGGAAACAAAGCAGCCAGCTCTTGTGTACTATGCTCACATGGTTAGTGCCACTAGGCCACCAGGCTCCCTGTTGTATAACATATACATGGCTCGATCCACTTCTGCTGCGGCTACAAGAGCATAGCAAGCAACGTGCAGGACACAAAAGCCCAGTCCTGGTCCACATGCCTTAGCAGAGCCCATAGCTCTTGAGGAGACTTGCCCTACCAGGACACGAAAACAGAAAAATTCAGACATGACTGACTACGTTGTTAGTTACTGTTCCCTTTTTAACATCACACAATGAGCCTGAAGCTGTCCCTAAAGTCCCTGGCCTACAGTCCAGTAACCTCTTAAGCTTCCCCTAGCTTGCTATCTTCTCTCTTGTTTTAAACACATGCACAAGCTGATGACAACTACATAACTGTTTGGAGGTAGGAACTACCAAATGTACTTGAGCTATTCTACCACTTAAAACTGAGCTTATCTTTCTGATAATCCTTAACATCTTGTGGCTGCTTTCTTTTTCCTATGAGTGGAAGGTGACTGAGTTTTTATGGTGGTGTGGGTTTTTTTCCCCCTTCAGGATGACATATAGCTGAGGAAACTGATAAGCTTCAAAGCAAGTCTTGACAAACAACAAGGCAAAACTCCACCATTTGAAGACTGTTCAGCAGCACACGAAGCTTGTGTTTGGTCAGCACTTGGTGGTGTCACGTAACAACCTTCTCTATTCCCTGACAGCTTTCTGAACCTCAGATTTGAAGGAAAGAATACTACTAGCTGGCTGTGGAGAAGGCCAAAAAACCTGACTCCAGAGAGACTGACACAGATACAGAAGATGCTAAACTTGAGTGCTGCATACAACTCTGCATCCATCAGTGATGATGGTTGAAATACCAGTGCCTGCCCCACATGCAGTGCTGCATTAGATATCCTCTGAGCACAAAAGCCCAACTTGTGTCTGTCATAGGGGACATAAGAGCACCACATATATGTCTTCTAAGGCACGATGTGGCTTTCCTCACAGAGGCTGTCTCCATAGCACTCAGCTTCTAAATCGCCTGAGCAAATGCAGCAAGCCTCGTCATACCACTCCAACCAAGAGCCCTCTTGTAAATCTCACACAAGCAATTAAACACTGGGAAGAGACGCTACACTGTAGTAAACCAGGACCTTCAGATTATCTTCTCTCCCTAGGTCTGCTTAGGGCAGCCTACAGGTTGAGGCAGCGTGATCATTTGCCTCTGCTGCCTCCACCAATGCTCAGTATGAGGTGGAACTCTTCCCCACCTCTGTATGGTACATTTCCCCACAGGGCTCAGCACAGGCAAAGCCATACACTGCAAATTTAATACCCAGGAGCCTCTGGATACCCAGCTCTTTCACTTGTCATGTCCTAGAGCAACTCCAGGAGCAGCTCCCTGACTGAGGGGCACTGGCATAATTGCTCATCTTTCTTCTGTTGTGTTTGTTGTTATTGTTTGTTTGCTTTGTTTTTCCTCGCCTCCCAGCCTAAAGACACTGTATCTGCTTTTCACAGCACTCCTTTCAGCTGGGCAGCCCTAACCACATCCCAGTACCTCCCACACAGGCTTTCCCAGAGCTACCAACAAGAAAAGTCTCCACATAAAGGAAAAAGGGCAACGAGTGTCAGAGTTCATGCTCACCATAGCCCCTCTGGTTTCTCAAAACACTCAAGAGAAATGCACTCAGGTACAGCCCTCAGGAGGTTTTTGAGATAGGAGATAACACCTGCACCTAAGACCCTAAAGGAGTTAAGAGTCTGATTGTTCAAGACCTGAGAGGACAGACATCTCTGTGCTGCTGTGAGGGGAGCAGGCAGCAGGCCAGTGCTGCCTCTGGTTCAGAGAGGTCTGTGGCTGGCATGGCTGAGGGAACTTGCAGCCTGCGCAGCCTCTCCCTGCTGACAGCTGCACGCCCAAATGAGGGAGAAACCTTGGGAACCTTGCAGCAGGCTCACAGTGTAAAGAAAGGAAGAGACACAAGAGAAAGTGAGAGGAATAATACATTGCTAGTTCCTCCTGAAGAGCAGTGGCCTGAGAGGAATCCCACAACAGCGTGGTTTGGAGGAAGGCTCTGCTGCCCTTGGGACAGCACATGGCATGAGGTGATAAACCGGACATCCGTAGCAGTCAAACTCACTTGCATTTCTGAAAGCAAAAAAATACCAAACAACATATAAAGTAATTTTAGGGCTGATTTTATGAGTACATCCCCATTCTTTGCTCCATCACCAGTCTGGACAGGGAGCACTCAGTTTCTCCCTGTACCAAAGCAGGCAGCAGTCTGACCCAACAGCACTCCTTCAGAGGGGTGGTTTGGGTTGCAAGGGACAGACTGGTTTGAGACATGCTGAGGAAACCTGATCCTTGAGCAAATAGCCTGGTTTCTTAGCACAGGCAAGCAACCAGGTTGTTTTCTCTTGAGTGAATTAGGTAAACAAGATAAACTCTGTCCATATAGCTTCAGAGTTGTATTACATCTATGTAATTCTATCTCAGTGACACGCATTAGTCCCAGATAGATAGCATATGTGCTCCTTTTCCATAATTCACTTTGTATTTGTCCATCAGCAAAACCTTCTGTGAACTTGCACCAACACAGCTCCTGGAGGAGCCCCGCATGTGCTCAGACTCTGCAACTCCCGGGAAGGCTCCTGCAGGCACACGGAGCCGCTCACCGCTGCTCAGCGGACACAGACAGCACAGAGCTCGCCGCAATACAGTCCTTCCCCTTCCCACCGGGAGCTCCCTGTAAACGTCACTCTAGCTACTGTCCGAATACAGCAAGCACTTTACAAAGAAGACGTACGCCAGTAACTTGTGTAATGTCACTATAAGCATCAGAAGCCCATAATCACCTTGCTTAATCTTCTTTCAGGCAGACTACAAGTAGAAGAGCTATGCCATTTCGAGGACACACCAGAGAAGGCTAAGCCTACCGCAAAACGCACGCAAACGCGGGGGCACCGCATCTCAGCCGGTGCTCGCTGTGCTGAGAGCAGCCCCAGCTCCCAGACCGCCGTCCTTTCAAAGACCGGTACTGCGGCCACACGGGCACGCTGCGTTCCGGCCGCGGGACGGGACCACCGGGACCCGAAGAGCTGCGGGGCACCCGGCACGGATCGCGGTGCGGAGCTGAGGGGGCGCCCCGGCGGGCTCGGTGCGGACTACCGGCACGCAGCAGCCAACTCCCGGGACACAGCGAGACCTGCCCAGTTAGAGCTGGCTGCTGGGGGCGCGGGGACCTCACCCCGGGCTGGTGTCCCCGCGGGGCCGCGCCGCCCGCCTTCGCGTCTCCCCAACCCAGCTTACGTTGGTGCCGCGGGAGAGATGCGTCCTCGCCTTCTCCTCTCGGCTCCCAAATGCATTTGTATGCATTTGCCCGGGCAGCGGAGGTCCGAGGGAAAGCCGGAGCCGAACGCCGCGCCGCCGGAGCCTCAGGTACTGTCCATGAACCCCCGCCGGCCTCGAGCTCTCCGCCGAGCTCCGCGAAAGCCCGAGGGCGGCCCGCGCACGGCCCGCGGGGGCGGTGCGGCGGGGGGGCGCGGCGGGGCCGGGGGCGGTGCGGCGAGGCCGGGGGCGGTGCGGGGCGCGGGGGGCGCGCCCCGCGGAGCCCCCGGCGGCGGAGCCGCGCCGCTCCGCACCGCGCGGTGTTGGGTTTCAGCGCTCTCTGTTGCGATTACATCAGCAAACGCGGCCCCGGGGCGGGACGGCCCCGACCCCGACCCCGGCTCGGCCACGCGCGGCTCCGGGAGCGGAGCTGCCCCGCAGCAGCGGGAGGGCGCGGGGAGCGGCGCTGCGGCCCCAGGTGCGGGGCGGGCACGGACAGGTGGTGCCGCTCGGCGCGGAGCGGCTGCGGGCTGCGTTATACCGCGGACGTGGGGCGATGAAATGGGGCTGAGCGTGCTGGAGGGTTTTGCGTCTCAAGTGTAAGCGGTGGTGTCCAGCAAGGCTCCCTGTAGGAAACGTTTGAAGAGCAGATGTAATTCGGTAGCACTGCAGTGCCAAAAGAAACGTGACACCCTTTGCCGTCTCTTCCTGAAGGGACAGAGGTCTTTTTTAAATCTCAATCGGCAGTTCTCCTCCCCTGTCCCAGCAACAGGCTGCTATCGCTTTCTCCGGTAAGGCATCTCTGTGCAGGCTGTCCCAGATCGCACGGAGTAGCATTGAGCATTCTGAGAGATTGTGGCTTATGCTGTGCTGCAAACCCACGGTCAAAGCTGGCAACCTCACTTAGGAGAACTTCCATTGACATAAGCAGAAATTTTATGCGAGTTAGGAGTGTGGTATTTGGCTCTCGTTGGGTGGTATTTCACAAAGATCTCACGTCAGACCGCAGCAAAGACCTTCAAGTCATAGGTGTGATGGAGAGGGTGGCAGGAAATAAGTCTGAACATTCAGGAAACAGGAAGCTGAAGCGCAGAGGAAGGCTGCACAAGACAAGGATTCCATATGGTTATCACTGAGGATGCTCCACTCCGATGAAAGGGCCCCTACTGTGTCATCCAGGCATATGGGAACAGGCATAAAGATGCAGAAGTAAGGGGCAAATTCAGACCCACCAACATTCTTGGGTATAACAGAATACAAAGTTACAGGTGAAAACCTGTTCTTAGAGAACCCACTCAAAGGCTGTACTGTTTCATTTTACACTCAAGTTTATTTTTATGCATCTAGAATCGTCCAGAATTGATATGGTTTCAGTGACTGTCATGGGATTTCCTTTTATTTTTTGAAAGCTGAAAGAAAAAAACAAAAACTGATGACATTTTGTCTTCCTGTCTTCATACCTTGCATAAAAATGAATGCCAGCAGAACATAAAGACATATTTGCTCACTGAAGAGAACCTCATACCTGCCCAGGGAAGTATTAGACACTACTGCACTGAAGTTTTTGTCAGCATTTCTTTCTGCTTTACACCACACCTGAATGGCTTCCAACAACTTCAGTGTAGAATTTCATTTACTTCTTATTATTAATAAAATGACTAAAACGTATACATTACAGATAGGTTTTGGAACAGGTTGGTGCCATTCCACGAAACCTATCAATCACTTAAACGACATGTCACATATTCAGTAGGTACATAAGGTGGCTTCTTAACACTCCAGCATCTGCAGTAGGGCTGTTATGGAGAGAATGCTGCAGCAAGAGTGACCCTGGTTGAATCTCGCCCTTATTTCAGTGCACACCGAAGAACTGTCCTGCAGTACGTGGAGAGGTGGGGTGGGAACATCTCCTCTTGCTGAGGTCACTCTTTAGAGCCTCTGAAGCTGCCAAGAGAAGCAAAGAGCAGTATCTAATGCAGACAGAGAAAGCAAATCAAAATGCATGGGGAAATTGAATGTCTTGCCTGAGGTCAGACCACAGGTGTGCAGCATTGCTGGAAATAGCCCAGCAGTCCCTGCCTGGTAGCCCATCACCTTGTGTGGTAGACTTGCCAGGTCTCTTCTAAGCTTTACACTAAAAGTCAGCATCAGTCTGAATGTTACACTTGCTTCTTCCAAGGGTTCTTACTGTCTGATGCGCTAAACCTGACATGTTTAAAGCTATCAGACTACTTGTGTTTATTTCCAGAGCTAAATATAGTCATATGTGTACTTACAGACACCGAAAGACACGTTCAAGCTCCATACATGCTAGCTCTCATTGCAACACAGTGATGCTGGAGTTACATTTCCTACTGTAAACGTCCCCAGAGCCCATGTTTGCTCTCTCATTCTTGACTATAGCCTCTCCCTGATTTCTCTCCCCAGGTACACCCAGGGACTAGTGAAATACAAAATTAGTTATTTCAAGACACCACGTCTGGCCCTTCTGACATGATTTCAAGCTCTTATTTTTATTTTCTAATTTTTCAGAAGTTTTTTCCTCCCTTCATGAACTAATTTGTTCATCTGTCTCTACAGATTATGGCTGCTGAGTTCCAGCCTTGCTGCAAGACACATAGCAGAAACTGTTCTGAAGTGGTGTAAGAGATGAGGAAAGTGATTCCAAGATGGGATTCCCCTTCCAGGATAAGTACAGGGGAGGGCAATGGTACATATATCTCCAGAGCCTAAAACTACAGAGGAAAAAAAGAGTAAGAATTTGAAGGAAAATGTGTGAAATGGGAACATAAATGCTCTGTGTTGGAGTCTGAGCCTTATCCCACTGCAGGCAGTAGGAACTTTACCTTTGACTTCGGCCCGAGCAGAACAGGACCCATGTGAGTTTCCTGGTCCAGTCCCAGAATTAAGATATTTTGGCAGAAGATCCTTGCTGCTATTGAGTTCCCTTTGGCAAACTGTTTTCCCTGCACACCACAATATATGGTGTTAGGCTATGTACCAGAACTGTCGGAACCTAGTTCAGCAAAATATTTATTTAGATTTCTCTCTGTGGCAGCCAAAAAAATGTTTAACACATTGCTCTGGTTAAAGAAAGTTACCAAGCTATCAAATGTGATTAAGAAATACAAGACATGGAAAGGATTACACCATGTCTTTGAGAACAATTGGCTAAAATCAGAAGACCTCCAACTCTGAAACCATTGGGTTTTGCTGGATGTGAAAGAAATTGTAATGACCATTGTCTGCCTTCAGCCTCTAGCTGGGCCCATTATTTCCTCATAGAAGTAGTTAGGGAGAAATAACGTTTTCAAGTTTTGAATATGCCAAAAATCTGGAAATGACTGAAGTATGACCCTTGATGATTTTTTTAGATGAGTTCTATCCCTTTTAGTTTTGTACTTGTAAACTAGAGAAATAATATAAATGTACGCATCAAGGAAGTCATAGTGAAGAGGATTTATCTATCTTATAAGACCAACACACAAAAGCCTATGGGCTGAGAGAGGAAAAGAGATGCGCTGAGTTCAGAGGACCACACTTCAGACATCCTGGCATATAGAGGGGAAAAAAGAAAAAAAAAAAAAGGAAAAAAAGCACACTTCAGAGTGACAAAACTGCCAAGCCACAAATGACCGTATAGACCAGTGAGATTCCTTAGGATACTTAGTTAAAGCAAGCAGGGGAACGTGTCCAGCCAGGAGCAAGGAACAGAAGAGAGCCTCAGTGAACCACAAGACAGAGCAAATGCTCCAGACCACAGGGCTCCAGCAACTCTGGCTGGGAAAGGTGCCTCACCAAAGCCAGGATGATTGCAACTGTTTATGAGACCTGATAGCATCCATTTTAATAAGTCACAGCTATAGAAGAGACCCACCACAAAACAAAGCTGGAAAAATCTGAAATGTGCAACTTAAGTGAACTGCTCTGAAGAAGCAACCCCACACCCAGCATGTAAAGCTGTGCTACCTTGTTCCATTGATGGCATGGCATACACCACACCAAGAATGCAGAGAAACCAGGCCAAACACACAGGGAAATATTAAATGAAGAGAGAAGCAGTTATTAGGAAAGTAATACGTGAATGGAAAATACTATAGGAAGAATGAGTACAACGTGGGAACCACGGGAATGGCCCACCAGATGAGAAGACTGCAGTTACCAAATAGGCCAAACTGCCAAGAGTAGTGCAGTAAATTTCCATCTCAAAAGAAGCTAGTGGAAGAAAAAACAGAGTTAGAGAAAAATCCCCTTATTTTCATTTTTAGTTAATCTTTATCCCATCATTGATGGAGAGTTTTGCAATCTGGGCAGGAAGCAGAGACACCCACTCCTACAGGCAGAAAGATGCATTTGACGTGAGGCATTTTCTGGGATGCTCATTGAACTGAAAATCCCCTTTGTAGGTGAAGTCCACAAATATGACTAGAAGTCTGCAAGCCCAGGACCATATCACAACCTATACAGGTGTGTGCTCAGAGAGGAACAGAGAAAAAGACAGACCTCAGCAGCTGTGTTTAACCATGGGGCTGCAACCTCCCGTCACAGCATGGTCCCCTGCACCACAGGACTTCCCCAGCAGGTCTCTAGAAGACTCCTTCTCATGGAGGAGCCTTTTCCAAAGGGCTCCAGACTACTGTCACTGTACAAAACCTGCTTTCACTCCATCTATAAAGGGAGATAAAAGACTATTTCTATAAAACATGGAAAGGTCTGATTGTCCTATGTGAAACAGTGTTCCTTTGTGCCACCCAGGGACACTTGGCCTTCTTGGTAGTGCTTGCTGTCACCTTCCTGCATAGGAAGAAGGGGCCAAAACTCAGCATCTTGTAGGACATCTTTCAGTGGGACAAAATTTGCAGGCATTTCCCTTTGAAAACCTCTTTGTAAAAGAATAAAAACAGATCATTTTGGAGAGTGCCCACACTGATAGGATGCTCGCAGCCAGCTTGCAAAGTCTCAGCAGCACTAAAAACTACTCACACATCTGGAAGAACCAGCACAGTCATCTAAGAAGTATTTTGCTCCTGAGCCATAAAGAGCTGCACATGAGGCCAGTCTTCTTTCAAATCCATTCCCACACTTCTCTCAGCAACTGGGGCAGATGCTTCATTCCTTAGCTTGTTAGTTCCAGGAAGGTCTTTCTTGTCCATTTTTTTCTTCCAGCCTTTCAGGCAAGATTTCACAGCAGCATTCTGCAAGCAGAAAAATGTATTTCCAGAGATTCCTTCTTCAGTACTTACTGTTTTTGTTCAGTTTATTAGCAGAATTAGCTTCTGGCCACAGCAAGGAGAGGTTTCAGAATCATAGAATTGTTAAGGTTGAAAAGACCAATAAGATCATCCAATCCAACCATCAATCCATACCTGTGACTGCTGTAGACCATGTCGTTCAGTGTGACATCTACCCTTTGCTTGAAAACCTCCAGGGATGGCAACTCCACCACCTCCCTGAGCAGCCGGTTCCAACACCTCACCAAAGAAAGATTCACTTCTCCACTTTCTTACCAGATAACAGGCAAGCTACCAACGGCCAGTAGCTGAAACCACATTAAATCTCCACCGTGGAGTAAGGAGACTTCTCACATTAAAAATCTTATCAGTATTTTCTCCCATTGATTTAGTATTTAAAAGTTTCCTCTAACTTTGCACACATTGCCTTCTGTGTTTAAGTATCCTGAGTCTCTTACCAAATAGCATACCTAAATCAAGTAAAACAATGGAGCAATTTAAGCTTGACAATATTTGTTGATGATTTTCATTTAAAAAAAGGATTCTAGACTCAGGAGATATTAACATCATTGATAGAAATTGCATTATTTCTCACTTTATTTTTCCCTGGATATAATAAAAATTTTCCAGTGCTCTTTAGCTCCCAGTGAAGGAAGAAGCTGTGACTTATTTGTTTTCTTGGAACCTCTGGATCAAAGAAGCAAGCCAAAACTATTTTCAAGTAGGACTTGGTACTTTTGCATCATGGACACTCAATTTCCAAATTAAGCGTTCTAAAAGAGGCATATATAGTGACAGGAAAAGGTTTCTATATAGAAAGAGAGTAAGTAGTTCTGAAAATACCAGACAGCTGAATATGCGGTATCCCAGACCAAAATACACTGGCACCAACTTCAATGCTGATGTTTTTATAATAGTAGCACAATTAATTTTTGTAAATCCTTTGCAGCTGTACCACCAATATAGCATGGTATTTTTAACAGGGTATTTTCATTACCTTATTTTTAGAGATGAAGGTTTTAACCCTGATCTTCAGTTGTTTACAACTGATTGGATATGCGAGCAAGAACTTCTGTTGCAGGAAAGCAAAGGAATAGGTCTTTGCAGGCACAGAGTGATGTCAGAGCAACTCATCCCCTCTTGTCCATCTCTAGCCATGTCACAATGGAGACTGCTCTCAGAGTGGAACTGACCAAAATGATAAGCCCTGATAAAAGTATCAAAAAGAGTACAGAGAAGAGGTGGATACATTTGAAAGATGAGACTTTCTACTTGGATCAAACAAACTTGTTAGGCCAGATGTGCCTGGATTTTTCTTATTGGAGAGCAATAAAAACCTCATGGTTGTTGAACTACGCAGTGTTGGCTTAGAAATCAAAACAGTTGAACAGATGATGCAAGTAACTGTACCCCATTGACCCAAACATCCACAGAGGTTTTAATAAACATCTTTATGGTGAAAAGTCCAAACCTCGTAAGTCAAAGCACCAGCACTAATTTTTGTCTGCAGTATTACAAGGTGTGCACAGAAGTCCTTGCAGGATCATGGGTGATTTTTCATAGGGCTCCAGCTTCTCCTGGTGCTCAGGGTCCCCTTAAGACAAGTCAGTGTCGTACCCTGCATCTTCCAGAGAACGCACAGCAAAAAGCTGCAAAGTCTCACCTGAGCACAAGGGAGCTGATATGTTTTCAAAGCCTCATAACCCACCAGAATGTTAGGGGAAAGGCAAGACACAGACTGACACAATCTGCTTTGCAGGCAGACAGGTGTTTTCTCAGAAGCAGGTGATGCCAAACCTTAATTTGATCTCCATTTTCAAACATAGGCACAACAACATGGTTTTCATCTCCCTTTGGAAACTGACAGAGCAATACAAAGCTTTCTGAAGCCATCCAGCTGAGACAGACATTCACAGACCAAAATGTAGACCTCCCTAAAGCCAATAAGAGGAAAAAAATCCATAAAAATTCTGTAGTTTGTTCTTCTCTTACTTTATGGTTTGGGGAGTGCTTTTTTTTCCTAAGCATTTATGGCAATAGAATGTGCTTACAAAAAAAAAAGAGAGACATTTATGATTATCAGATGTTTAACTCCACTTTCCCAACACATGTAAGCTAACTGCTCCTTCCCAAATCAAAGTATTCTCCCTTAACAGCTAACTTGCAGTGATTTTGAAGTTACATATGTAATACAACAGCACTCTTATTTGCCTGCTGGAGAATCAGAACAAGATTTGTCTTAATACATCTTTTCAAAAATATTTTATTCCTTCACAACAAATTGCAACTCTTATCTTGGAATGTATTTTTATAGTTGAAATGCACAGTAAGAGTTAAACAAATACCCTCTTTTTTTTTTTTCAGATGATCTGCATTATTCTTGAAGTAACATTTGAAAAATTATTTCCCTAAGCTTAATTTTCTCTATAAATTAGCAAGTTTTTCTCTCTCTCTTTTTTTTTTTTTTTGGTGTGGTGATGGGAAGAGGGGGTTCCCAGTTCACTGGGGCAGTATGAGATTGATTATAAGCAGACTTCCTGCAAAAACTTGGGCAGGTCCTCTGGAGCATTCCCCAGTCGTAGAACATCGCTCCTCCAGAGCAGACGCCAGAGGGCAAAAATAAAACAAAGGGGGGAGGGCTAAACTTTAAAAGAAATAAAATCCTCTCTCCAAATCCAATCAGATATTTCAGTGACATGAACGGATCCTTCGTTTTTGGCAGCATCTCTTCTATCAGGTCCAGTGAAAAATCTTATGAAAATCCCAGCAACTGTCAAATGCAGACATGATTTTCATGGAAGAAGTCCAGATTCCAGAAACTTGTTTGAAGAGAGGATAAGTACTTCACATGTGCTTCTGACAGCCAGCTACAGCCTTCACTCAAACTCCATTTCCCATGCTTGAGAAAACAGAATAGATTTCAGAGGCCTTTGGTTTAGCAAACTTAGTGATAGGAAACATCCCAATCTTCATACATGGTATTTGGAAGTGGCATGTGACAATCTTCCATGAAGATACAACAGAGTTTTTGAAGAGGGAATGTTTACAAAGCAGATTGATAGTCTGATGTATCCAGAGTAATTAGTTGTAAGCCAAGTAATAAAAATGTGGAGAACTTACAAGTATGCCAGATGAAAGCAAAATTCAGATGTTGCATACTGTATGAGCACACAATGAAGGCCACTTTGTAATACAAGAGCACAAAACCATGGGCTGCATTCAGACCTAGTGTGCAGTACAGCTAAAATATCAGTCAAGCCAGATATTAATTTAGCTCATAACCCTAGGAAGGCATTTTTGCCATCTTATGTAAAGTGTCCAAACTCTTTACTGAAAGAAGAGCCTTAAATCATAGAATTCTTCAGAAATTATCCACCACTACAAATATCGCTTTTATTTAGATAAAGAACTGTAAGCACTGAAAACTTCATCCCCAGTGTGGAAGCTGTTGGTTAGCAGTGGAAAACCCTGGACCTCTTTGTCTCCTACTGTTATGTTTTTAAAAATTAATGCAGAACTCTGTCCGATCAGTGTTTATTTCTGACAGTTTTTGGCTGGGAGGTAGCTAATATCTTTGGCATGTTTTAAGTAGCATATCAGAATCAATCATTGACTTGGGTAATACTGTATTATACTTCTGTCTCCTGTTTAGAAAATAATGCATAGCAAGGGAACCCTTAAGGATTAAATCTTCACTTTGGAAGACAGCTAAGTGCACAGACACAAAGATATGGAGCTAAAGTAGACTGAAAAACGGCAGCTCTGAACTTATATTGTATACACACACTTGTTGATTTTCCTCTCCTAGTCTAGAATATTAACCAGTTCACCAACCTCATATTTCTCAGGAGAACGTAATGCAGAAAAAGAAACCACAAAAAACCCAACACAATTACATTCAAACTGTTTCGTTTTTCTAAGGGTCTGTATGCATGGAGGGCTACCACAAGGCTGCAGGTTTCTCTGGCCTCAGACAACCTGGTAGCAGGGGAAGCACACTGTGCAGGGGTGTGCTGGAGCACTTTCTGCAGTGGCCCATCCAGAGCTGCAGAGGAGTAAGGTACGTGGAGGTAGGTGCTGGCTGTGCTGCCAGTCTCTGCCCTGAACAAAACACATTAATGAAGCACTGTCACTAACACTGTGGGTCTCTATGGGACACAAAACACAGACACAGTCTTGTTTCATCTCATTCAATTTTTATATCCCCTCCAGAGCTGCTCTACACAGTGGAAGCCTCAGACAATTGTATTGTGGCAGCCTGGTACTTTGAAACCTCACAGGTGTCTTTATTTTATTACTATAACACTGCAATACAGTTTCTTATCACAACTGCTTCCTTCCCAGTTTTCTTTCGTGTAGCTCTAAGCACCGGAAATACAGAAAAGCTTGATGGATGTTGGCACTTGGAATTATGTTACCTTTTTTAATGTACTGTAGTCCTTAAGGCTTAAGAGTTGATCATCCCAAACAATACTAGCTGTGTTATGATGGTTTCTGTAGTGCTTGATTGTTTGGATTGACATTTCTACTGCACTATTGTCTACCACATATGCTTGAGCTTATGTATCTGAAAAAAATTGCAAACATTTTGCACACTGATGATCTTCATACTCAATTTTAAAATGAAGCCAAAACCTGTCACCAACAGGGAGACATTTAGCATTCCTATTTAACTGGACGGTGACTCCTGTTCCAAGAATCACCAGGAGCCTCACTCTTGCATTTCATTTCTACTGCATTATGTTCAGACTCCACACTACAGCCATCAGTTCTTCCCCCTCTGTTTCTGCTGTATGAAACCATGAAAACAGACTAGTCAGTATATTGCTTGGTCTTCTACTTCCATTGACAGCTGAGTGTCCCTTGGTAAGGGGAAGAAAGCACATGGAGGTAATTACTGGAGCCAAACAACACAAGACATCAGAACCTAGTTTAATCCACAGCAATTCTTAGAGCTACATCTAGCATTTACCAGAAAAAAGATACTTTGATTTTACAGGATGTAAGAAATGGGTTGTTATACATATGTTATTGTTAAGAGACTGCTTTAGAGAGTCATTAACTCCACTGTGAGGTATCACTTTGTACTACTATAGCTTTTAAGTTTTTTTTTTTTGCAGCCCTGTCATACAATTGACAATTTATAATAGTATGTTTGCCCCCAAACCTCTGAAAGGTTAGTTTATAGA
Organism: Gallus gallus; assembly: GCF_016699485.2. Lineage (NCBI taxonomy): Eukaryota > Metazoa > Chordata > Aves > Galliformes > Phasianidae > Gallus > Gallus gallus. The sequence goes on along the minus strand of NC_052539.1, from coordinate 15,759,375 downwards.
CTCCATAGTTTTATGCAAACAGTTTCAAACACCTTTAAATCTGGAAGACGATATATGCCTAACTTGGAAGTTAGCAATGCCACATTTATTTAGAAGAGCATTAATCTCTTTCTTAAGAAAGTGTTTCTCGCTCTGAATCTGGCACTCTTTGCTTTCCCAAGGAGAATGAAGCATGGCAGTTTGCTTTTAAGACCTTGCAGACAGGGCTGCTTTACAGCTTCCTTTTGTGAAGCTCCAGAGGCAGGTCTTTCTTACCAGCAGCCTCTGGCCTGAGCTCTGTGCTCACCATTAAGACCTTTGCCTGTTCCTCACGTGGAGTCTGCCATTGAACCCTGCTGTCCTCAGCCACGTTCTCCAGCCACCAGTGCTGCAGCTAGGAGCACAGGGCTGGCTCCCAAGAGATGTCATTGATTGATGTAACCAAGAACATATTTCATTAGAAGTACAACATGCTACTCAATCCAGCTGCTTATCACATAAATTCAGTCAATTCTGTCTTCAATTCTAATTTAGTTTTTCTTCTTTAACTGCACCAATTTTCATTATTATATTTTCGATTTGCATTAATGATAAGCATAGGAACAGCACTACTGAGTTCCTGATGATTGTCATCTGTTTATTTTTTTCAGCTCATCTAATAACAATGGGTCTGGTCCATTTCTTAAGAAACACTTCAGCCAACAAATGACATTGGAAAGAAAAACTGATGGAAGAAGTATCATTCTTTACAGTAAATTTGTACATTAACAAGATTCCTTCTCATCTGGCATTTCAGTTTAGTCAGCAGGTACTTTTTATCATATTCTCAGATATCACGTCCATAATAGAAAGGCATTAAATGATCCAACACAGTCAATTGACATCTATGAAGCATGTTAAATATTTATGTCTTGTTTGGGATTTGCACAGAACTGAACTGGTGAAAAAGCAAAGAACCATCTCCCAGAACATTAAATAAAAAACACCTGAGAGCATAGAACATGAATTACTTTTTCATTTCCTGATTCAACAGCATTTTTAAATGAACAAATGATTCTTCTTGATGAGTTTTCCAGAGCAGTTTTGGACAGGAAAATGGAAAAGGCTGTGGCTCGTACACTAAAAACAAGGAGGAATCCATGTAAGTTTTGACAAATTTCCTCTTCACTCTGAAGGAGAGTGAACTCTGATTTTCTCGTAGGAAGCTGATTGGAATGGGCTCTAAAAATGACAACACACCAGTGACTGGTGGCCTTTGTGCAGATTATTTATGGAAAAACTAAAAGGAAGAAAGTATCTAAGCAGGTACTACAAATAAGCCCAGAAAATATGGCATGTTTGAGAAGAGTACAAAGAGAAGGTGTTTGACAGACAATAGCCAAGACCAAGCAACATCTTAATGTGATATATTTTGCATGGTCAAACACCGCTCAAATGGCCAAGTACAACTGAAAAACTGAAAACTTGTAACGAACACTGTAGTGACAGTGCTTTTCACAGCAGGGAGTTTCTACAGGTTTGTGTTTGAGGGGCTGTGGGGTCCGCCCTTTTATTTACTTCTTGAAATCAGGATAACCAAGATATCCTTAACTATTAGAAACATGATCCCTGCAGAAATCACATCTGAGCACTCCCACACAGGGAAGGTGGTGGTAGGTCCATGGACCACACATCAGAAACAGGGCCATCAGGCTCAAACTGCTGGGCTCTAACAGGCACAGCCCTACAAATATAGAAACCTCTCTTCTCTCCATTTTCAAACCTGAAATTTTCCTCAGACATATAAAGACATATAATTAAGGACATTTTGCTGGCTGTAGGGACACAAATATATAGAACTGCTCTAAGTTAGGCCATTAAAACCAAAGTGGAGATACAGACCATTAATCAAGAAAAAAAAACATTTATAGGAGGAAGGAGGGGACACTGCATGTCTGCCAACAGATCAAGACACAGCCTCACATTTGCAATGGACCTCAGCACAGAATCCCCACATTCTCCCCCTAGCAGGACCAGGAGTATGCCTTCACCCAGGTGCCCTTAGCATGGGTTGAAAGACAGGAAGATGTGGCTCTTGCTTTGACATAGGGCCATCAGAGCTTATGAGTACTGCTGTAACATCACATCCACAGTTGTACTATAGACAGCAGAGAGATTACTAGCAGAGGCTAGGTTCAACTATAAGACTTATTTTAGTTCATGCAGTGGTCTGAGGAGAAAAAGGACATTACTGTCATATACAGTTTTGCCGTGATACATCTAGTTCAAATTGCCTTGTGTTTTGCCACAGAAGTTCTCCAAGCAAAGGATTCTGAAGCAGTGAGCAGTTTCTTGGGTGCAGCAGGGCTGTGACCTGCAGCATGGTCCTGCTCAGTGCCCATCTGCCTACTGAGCCCCAGAGGCATCCAGCACATCTCTGCTTTTTAATGCAAATCCATTGCATGCAGCTGCAAAATCCACTTGTCAGCCTTACTTCTGTCACCTACAGACCTGGAAAGTCTCTGAGAAAGCAGAATTTCTAAATACTTGCCATTTTACTCCTTGTAACAGCAAAGGGACCAGCACAATAGGAGGATGTTACAAGAAAATGGAGAAGTGCTCACAAGTCTCTGAAGATGTAGATTTGCAATAGAAACTCCACAAGAGAGGCATTTCCAACCAGTGATCCTTCCCCAGTGGCAGTCAGCCCTTAAATGAGGTTTAAGAGGCACAGCCAGACTCCACCCCTTCCAGTCCCACACTTGAATTGCCTTCACCTGTGCTCCCAGGGCTGACCAGATCTTTTCCCCAGGTGTTCAATCAGTGGTTCAGGCCATGACACAACAGTTACCATACACCTTTACACAGACAACAATATAGGTTGGTAGGGCCAGTAGAAAGCAAAGCTGAGAGCTTCCAGCAATTTCTTTTACTTAAAAACCAGGCTTACAGAGGACCTCTGTGCAAGTTAACCACTTGTGAATCCTACTTCTACTCCCACTCCAGGAGTAGATGCACTGGCTGGACATGGCAGTGGCACTCAGCACTGAACACACCTCCTTTTTTGCCATAACAGGTGACTCAGGGCAGTGCTACACCACCCAGCAACCATGGGAAGAGGTGACAGCAGGCCTCAGCTGCTTCACATGAAGCAAGTCACCAGCATGCACTGCTGGCCAAACCGACCCTCTGGATGTAAACATGTTACAATTCAAGTTGCTTCTCAGGACAAAGCATCCTTTCTCCTTAACACCACACTCAAGATTGCTCCCATCCCCTTAGAGCTCTTCTGTCTCCAAAGATCATGTCTCCTTTACTGTAACCAAGATGATACCCTCAGGTCAAGACAGCAATGCAGCTGCTATGCCAAAACAGTAGGAGTACTTTGCTACAATAGAGTTTCTTGCTGAGTGATGAATTCAAAGGAGAAAGAGGTAAATTCACCCTTGTCCAATTTCCTGTGGTGAGGGGAAAGAGATTGCTACTTCAGATTCAGCAGATCAGTTTTGCTGACCAGTTCCCCTGCTCTCTCAGGAGACATCCTTCTTGCCAGCACTGTGGATGCAAATGCTGCCAGCACAGAGTAGGGGTGAAAGTTGGTGTTATTCAGTGAGCAATGCTGGGGGTGTTGTAGCATGCCTGGTTGCCAGGGTCTCAGCTTACTTACTACAGATACAGAAGGACAAATCTGATCATTCTGCCACCAAGTGTTGCCTTTTCTGTAGCAGTGGCACACAAGAAAGCAAGGGATGTGCCTCAGCAGGCCACAGCATTGATCTGTCTGTCCCTCCACAGCAGATGTGACATCGGATACCGATACTTTGCAACACACCATAGGTACACACACTCAGCAGTCGCTCTTGGAGCAGCTTCTGGTCTAGAAATCCAAATATTATCCTTAGACTTATGAGCAACATCTCCATAGGTGTCAGCAGATGTGATACCAGTTCCCCAATCAAACCTGGCCTGTGTGCTAGAGAAATGACACATTTCTAGTTTTAAATGAGTTTACTTTCTATTGAGAGTTCCAAAAGCTCTCCAGGGCTTCTTAACAAGCTATCAGAAAAACAAAGCCCTTAAATCTCTGAGCTGAAAGCAGACAGCACAACTTGCAGGACAAAGCCTTTGGTCATATTAGTGGGTAGGACTGCACTGGTCAGAATAACTATTTCTAAACACCTCCACAACTCATTCAGCCTCACATACCTGTCAGTGTTCTGAAACAAAAAGAACATCTCACCTTCAGAGGCAACAAAGACTTCTCTCAGTACTATGTAAAATCAAAAGTACTTTGGCTTTTAAAAACAACTAAGGAAATCTCATAAAATAATAAACACTTCCAGGTCCCATCAGTCTGACTAATCCAACACCCAAAAAAAGGTAGCTGAGGTAGCTAGACATACCTACAGAGAACTTTAAATTATCAAAGCTAATTCTTACTGTGGTGCAGGTTGAGGCAAAGATATGCAGGATATGACAAATGAGGGCCTATTTCAACAGGCAGAAGTCCAAATGCTTTCCTTATTAGCACAGAGGTAAATCACTCAGAGCTGAAGGTCGTGTGCACAGTGTGACACCGCTGATAGTGGCAGTGGAAGCTCAGGGGGATGCAGCTGCACATACACCACTGAAGCTGGCAGCAGTTCTTCCGCTGTGTCTGGTGGACATTCAGTACGTGCCAAGAGAGCTAAACACTTAGAAACAGTGCTGTTCATGGATTATTTTATCTATTGGGCCATCTTTTTTCTTCTCACTAACTACAAAATCTGAAGTTTCTATTTGGAGTTCCTTTGACAAGCATCCTACAATTAACAAAGTTGAATAAGCAGTGCATCCTACGGACATTGACACCATATAGGTGGAGGAAGCATAACATTCAGCTTCTTCACAAAGTTTTGCAGCAAACCAGTGTGTTTTGTTCCCTTATTTTACGCCAAGGCTACAGGAGAAGCACTATAATGAAAAACAAACAGAAGAAGGAAACAAAATGGCACAGCTCTATAATTACAGGCTTATGCATTAGTATTTCTTTGTATTTACACATATGATAACAGAAAGAGTTGCATACAGCAGCAAGACACTGAGATAGCAAAATATCCCTTTAACATCACAGCTGGCCTAGAACAAGTCTCCAAACACCCACATAAAACTTAGTGAATAAAGCAAGAAACAGAGAGGGACCAAACAACAGCTCCAAGCCTCCCCCCTGTACAGGACTTGCATTGGTTCAACAAACCATCAGATAACACAGGAAAAAGCACATCCATTTATCCCTAAAAAGAAAGACAAAAACAAACAAACAAACAAAAACAACAAAAAATACCCACCACAAAGCACCATCACTCTACAAAGAATCAGCTTAGCTCAAGCGTAGCAACCCCAGTAAGCACAGTATCCCAGCTGCAACGTACAACAGCCTTACTCAAACATTGCTTCTCCCAGAAGACGCCCAAAACAGCAGCACAGGGTCCACATTCACTCAGGTGAGAAGAGCTGGCTTTACAGAAGAACACCTCAGCCACCTTAACCCAGCAGCAACAGGAACAGCTTCAGGCCTGGGGTTTATGTAGGGAAAGGGGCTGAAAGGGGCTGACAGGGACTGACCATAACAATCAGAGGCAACAAATCTCAGCTGAAGCTTTGCCCAGGGCCATTGCTGGGGTTGTTTCTGACATAGAGGGCAATGACATCTTTAATCACCAGTCTAGATTTGGGGGCTTATTTGTACCTGTGTCATTTACATGTTTCACCACTTATTGAATAGCCATCTACGTTCAAAGAGGTGGTATGGAATCAAAATCACAGCACCATCAAATCTGTTAACATGGGGTTAAATCCTTTACTCAAGCTGTTGAGTACACCTGCCTCACCTTTTGGGGGAAAAAGAAAAGAAGAGATATATTTACCTTTCCTTTGAACTTCTGTATCGAGCTGGAAGGGGTTCAAGTGCCCCAGAGTAATTTATTGTAGCTGCTGGGAGATAGGAAATCTGCATATACATTCCTGTTATTAGGAGTAAGCAAAAGAAGGCACAAATTTCACTTCTGCAGAAAGCACATCTATCTTCATGTGAAAGTGATTTATGTGGTGAAACCATCTGTCTGTTTACACCTTTTAAAGTAGAATAAATGATTGCTAATGAAACAGCCATTTAGAAAAAGGAATAAATATAGTGGTGTAAGCAGGCGCAGGTCTGGTTTGCTTCACGGCATAAATGGTACACTTCAAAGTAGGTTCTGAATTGCATACAATACTGGGTGTCACCACAGCACCTCCCAGTACGATGTGAGTTATGGCACTGATGGTTTCCTGGGGCCTACAGAAATCAAAAAGTGGACATGTGTAGGAGAGACAGGGAAGGTGTGCTCCCAGATACCATCTGCAGACCCCAGCAGGAGACTGACTGGACATAAGGACAAAGTTTTTTTACAGTAAGAGTGGTGAGGGACTGGCACAGGTTGCCCAGAGAGGAAGTGGATGCCCCACCCCTGGCGATACTCAAGGTCAGGCTAAATGGAGCTCTGAGCACCTGATTGAGCTGTAGGTGTTCCTGCTCGGTGCAGGGGAGTTGGTTTAGATGATCTTTAAGGGTGTCTTCCAACTCAAACAATTCTATGATTCTATGTTTTATGGCTGTGAACGTCTCCTCTCTGCTCCCCACCTGGGCCCATGGGCACTACCCTGCTCTGGCTGATGGCAAAGAAGTTTCTGCCACCTGCCATCCAGCTCTGGGTTTCCTTCACTAACCTGAGTGCTCACCACAATACAACAAGTGGTGCATAACTAAAACATAATGTACCGAGGCGATCCCTCTGTGCCAGACCACCGCGCTGTGTTCAGAACAAACTGGAACCAGTGCTGTGCCAGAGAAGCTGTGCCCAAGCTGTGTTCCTGGGCTCTTCAGGCACTAAGAGCCCACTGGTGTCTGTCTGCTGGCCCCATCGCCACTGTGGGTCCACACCTGGTCGCTGAAGATTTACACAGCATGTAAGCAACTGCCAGCTACAGACCAGTAATATCTAAACACCCACTTTTCACCTCTTTAGGTGAAATAGGTTAAATCCATGTGTTTAGCTTTTACTTTTCCATGTTCTACAGTGCATAAATACAGACCAGATGTGCACGAGGATGGATAAATCTCTACCAGACAGAGAGAAGCAGCGTCAGAATCTGCCTGGGCACTCCAAGCTGCTCCTGAGGCACAGGCAGGGAGCAAGCAGTTGTTCTTCCCTGGGAAGAGCTGATGGAGATGGCCTCACCTCTGGAGAATGTATTCCTGCATTTCAGGTGCGCGTCGGTAATGAGAGCACAAAAATGCTGTGCACAAAATGGTTATTCACAATAAAACAGCTAATAAAGTAAATAGTTATCTAAAGATAAGATTAAATTATCCAAAACAGTAAGAGCATCAACAGAAGCTGTTTTGCACTGTTTATTAGATAGATGTTGCTAAGTCTGAGTAATCTACAAAAACACCATGGAAAGAAATTCCCTGAGCATTGTAATTTTTGTGATGATTTTACTGAAAACCTAGTGTGTTTAGATGTAAAACACAGTGCAGGTAATGATTCTGCTTACTGCAAGATTGATTAACTAAGATTCACTTAGTTAATCAAAAGTATTCCAGAAACACGATCAGAGCTCCTTTCTTTGAATGAGTTCCACTGGGAATTCAAGATATATTGTGTGTAAGATGACACGTAAGTTAATTGGCAGCAGCTTAAAAGATTTGAGAAAGGTTTCTCTAATGCAGTGCATGTCCCTAGGAAGCTGTATTTGACTCATAATTGCAACTCCATTGTGTGCAATGCCCTTCTGCCTTCCCAACAGAGCCAGAGCCGAGCACCCCTGATACGCAGCCACCCATTGCTGGAAGCCCCCCAGGATGGGGCTCAGGCTTGCTGTTTGCTCCCCGTGTGCAGGATGTTCAGGTAGTGTCGCTGCTGAGCAGCCTCTTGCTGCAATGGAATTGCTTTTCTGACATCAAACGTCCAAACAAAACAAACTCTTTCGGTATAATAATATTTACTGAAGCATCAGCTTATGCTAGAGACAGCAGAAGACTGCTAAGAAGAAGGTCTAACCCAAGAGGATGTTTAGAATTTAAGATTCGCTTAGCCCTTATGGTGTAATTTGTGCCATATGTTCTCCTATTTACAGTTTTCCAAGCAAACCATTTTCTATTAGTTTGCAGCACAAGGAACTTTCCATACAATAGTAACTCTGAGCCTTCCCCCATAACACAGCCCTTAAGTCCTCACTGAATAATATGCACCTTCTATATTTTAACCAGTCTCTGGCAGCAGGGAGAAGTTGCACGTGATGAGCCTGATTTATTGCAACCTCATCTGAGGGAACTGAGTGCCTATAAAATACAGAGCACTAATTTTGTTTTCTGTTGACCTTTTGCATCCAACCCTGAAAAAAACTTCCTTTGCAGGCCTCTTCCAGCTGTTGGGAGCCCAGGATGCTCTAGAGTGAGTCTTTAAATAGAAAGATGGAAGTCTTGTGTTATTAGTCACACTGAGGTCGCAGCAGTAGTAGTAAATTAATGACCACTAATTGTCATAAACTGTCTGAAGAGAAGGGGACAAACTGCCAACCTCTGCAGAAATGTTCGTGTGGTTCTCCTGTCTGCTCTGGAGGGAACTCTGGCTTCTATCTCAAGCAGTCCTTCAGGCTGCCTGCGCAGTACGTGTTGATTGGACGTTTCTGTGCAGCTTCAGCCTCATCCCTTCGCAGCCGTTCCAAGTTTCCGGCGCCTCTGCTGAGCGGCAGCCGTGTGTGCGCCACATTTCATTCCATGCATGTGGGGGTCGTGCACACTGCTGCTGCTCTTTGCATTTTTTTTTTTTGCACGTTGTCTTTGAAAAATGGGATGCAGCTGGTCCCAGGGCAGATTTATTGGTAACTTTCCTGGTCTGCTGGCCTGACCGTTTGGGAAAATCCTTGCTCTACTGGAAGACTCGGTCCCATTATGGCAGAGAAGTTCCACGTGTTCAGGTGGCAGCTGTGTCCTCTGCGGGAGGTGGCAGAGGGAAGCAGTTGTGCCCTCTTCTGCCTGAAGAACATAAAGTTGGCATTTCTCTTTTGCCACAAGTTTTGCTCCAGCACTTTTCCCCTAATCATTCTGAAGAGATTTTGCATCCACCCCTTCTTGTTTCTGTCCATCCTGCCTAATGATGCCTGTTGTTCAAGGCCAAATCCCGCTGCTTGGTGCACCTGGAAGCACCAAATTACTGCCTCTCCCACCTTCACAGCCTCAGGGATGTCTCAGCTGCAGTCCACTCCTTCGGCAGGATCGCATGTGTGAAAAGACCAATAAAGGTCCCCCACTCCTGCCACTGTACCTGGCAATGGTTTTTCATTCAGTGAGTAAAGAACTGATATTTGTAATTGCTGTTCTTACAATGTAAGATTTCTCTGCTTACATTTCTGCTGAACTTACCATTGCTCTTCATATGACATTTTTTTAATGCACAGCCTGCTTCCTCTGTATCAAAATGGGTAGATATGTGGGTGAACATTGTCCAGAGCTTTCACTTCTCCAGGCAGTGAAAGGCTTTGCTTTGTTGTAAAAGAAATATATATTTTCCTCTTGTTGTTCTTGAGATCAATGCTTGACAGCTAATCAAAAATGAAATGCGTTGGTGTGCTTAGGTCAACATGAAGTGCAAACCAAAAGACAAAAACAAGAAAAAAATTGTCTCAAAGTGCTTTGAATTGTCCCTTTTCCTTGTTTGGCAGTAAAAGAATATATACAATGGCAATTATCCCTGGGTGTTAAGCTTATGCTTATTTCTCTCATGTGTCAGCTTTGCTGTAACCTTGGCATTACCACCTCTGGAAATCTAGCACTTGTTACAGGACACTCAACTTGAAACAACACAGCTCTCAAGAAAACATATTTCTGTGACTCTATTTCCATTTTGTTTGTTTTAAGAAGCCTTAGTACTGATTTTCAATCTGTGGGGATCTGCAGGAGGATCCTTGCAGGCTGGAACACTGGGAAACTCCCACCTGAGTGGAGCAGCACTGGCCCATCCTCACCTCCCACTGCTGGGAGCAAGCAATGCTCCATTTAAGCTCGAGGACCCACACCCATCGCATAGGCACTGTGCAAGCAGTGGGGGCTCGCACCCAGTCAGGGACCCATTTCCAGCCAAATACCTCTGGAAAAGCAGACAGGAGCCAGGGCTGGACACACACTTCAGAGCCCCAGGACAGAGCCAGAGGTGAGCAGTGTTCATGGCCCAGGACCTGCTGCTCAGCTGGTTGGATTTTCTTTAGGTCTGATTCATGCTTTCTGTCTCTAACACCCATCTTTCTCTTCTAATTAACTCCTGCCACGTGTTCCAAGAACTTCTCCCAAAAGCTGAACATTCGCAATTGCAGGTATCTGCTTGCTTGTAGTGCAACTCAGATACAGAAAACTGCCCTAGTGGTTCAGGCCCCTCTTCAGGCTCTTTCTTCCCTCTGACTCTGGATCCATTTCACTTTGTCTCTACAAAGAAGAAAAAGCAACACCGAGACGGCCCTCATGCTGAAATCTCTCTCTGTGATTAATAAACTGAGAGTATTTAATTGTTCCCATTTGACACAGATTGAACACGTTTACGTTTTCTTTTGGTGTTAGCCAATAAAAAGAGACAAGGAAAGCTGATTCAACCCTTATGTTTCTGAGGCACACTCCTGGAGCTTTCAAAGGGAGATGCATCCATGGGACAGCATGATGGACTCAGGGTTCAGTTTGCCAAAGCATAGTGCTCAGACACCCAGTGCTGAGAAGACTCTCCTGCTTCCTTTCACTTCTGTGCTCTAAATGATGTCTCAAATCATTCTCTAGAGCAAAACCTATCAGAGGAAGAACTGACAAAAATGTTTTCCTCGCACAATGCTAGCAAGATGACTTTCTTGACTATATTTAAAATAAAAAATACTGGGAAATAAAAGAAAATCCTCATGTGAAATTGTACAGTGAATGCCAATATGTTAAAAATATGATATTAAAATGTATACATGAACACAAACATCTTTCTAAGGAGACACTTTTTATAGTCTACCACTGAGCAAACTCTGCTTTGTGTACATTACCATAACTTTTTGGAATGACACTGTCACGCACAGGCTTCTCCTCCCACACAGACCCTCTGGTGCCAGAGGCAGCAGCTGAGACCAAGTTCAGGAGCCTGGACTAGACTTTGGGCCTGACAGCCCCTGCCCAGCTGCCACCCAGCCCTGCAGATGCTGACAATCTCCATGGCCCTCACTTATTGATGCTGCATCTTCACAGACGCCTGAAATTCTGCTTCTGTGCATTGCCAGTCACACTCAACATAGCAGGGCCCCCGCAGCCCTCAAAGAGGCAGATTTAGAGTTTCATTCCTAGCCTTTCTACTGCACTTTCCTTCTGTATTTGTAGTTTTGCATGACTAATGGTCCATTTTAAGGAGAGCTCCAAGCCTTCCTTACACAGGTCAGCAATAGATCTGGCGATCCCTTAACTTGTTTTTTCCCTACAATTTCTTTTATTTGAACTGTGGAAAGTGTACACGGTGGAACTGATCCAGCCATTCTCTCTCTCTTCTTCTGCTTCAGTTGAAAGCCAACGTAGTACCTGTGCTTTACTGCACTTTCCCAAGGTTGGGGCAGTGTCACTGAGCAAGATCTCTATATAAACAATAAAATAAGTAACAGTAAAATATTATTCCCACACAACACCCATCTCCAAAATTATTTAGCTCAAATCTTGACTGAATAATTCAAGACCAGTAGAGCTGTGGTAGGTGGAGGGATGGATTTAGATGCTCTTAGAAGCATTTTTCAACCCTAATGATTCTAAAATTCTATGAAATCTGGAGGCACGTAAATTGAACACAGCAAGTCCTTAATGCAGGACAGAATTGCAGTGTGAATATGGTTTAAATATAATAATGCTAAGATTAAACAAAAATCTGATGGATGCACATATATGTGCAGGAGGCTGAGCGCCCAAATAGTTGGCTGTAACAGCTCACAAGCTTTGCTATAAAGAAGATAAGAAAATTGTCCATTTGAAAGGATTCATTACTGTGGTTTGAGTTGACCTGGAGTTTACAAGAGCAGGAAATCATCTAACTACAGACTGATTGTGCAACAATGTACAGCATTGCATAGGTGATTCCATAAACCTTCTAGTTCTTGAAGCATGGTAAGTGTTATTGGAGAAAGTGACCTTTTCAAAGCAAATGAAGGTAAATGAGCAAAATCCTATATACAGTGAGTGTTCAGGAAGAATGAAGAAGTAATTTTTACCAGAGCATTTGCCATGAGACTGGTCTTCCCTGTGTGTTTTACATGAAGTGTTACTGTAGAATGAGTACATCAAACTTACATCTAATTTTACCAAGCTCAGTCACTGCATCCTTTATTTTGTATGATCAACATACTCACTAAGAGTTTTCATTAATGAGATCAATGCGACTGAAAGGCTATCTGACGTGCTTTCTTAAGCAGATGTTCCAAAGAATCAAGAGCAATTTGTCTTTTGTTTTGGCTGAGGTTAAGGCTACACTAAGAAAAGAAAAACCCTGGACTATTTAGCTAATGGAATCTAAATATATCTTCTTTTAATGTTTTAGTTCCCAGTGAATAAAGCAGCTGTCAGCAACATGTTCTTCTGAGCGACTTTCATGTGCACACCAAGGCTGTTGTTTCTAATCTCAAAAATGCAGTCACAGTCAATAGTCACCCACAAACAGGTGTGCAGATCAAATGTGAATTTTGTATTTGTCAGCACATATACACGGTAAATAAGAAGGCAATTCTAACTTTTGCACAGAGGAATAAGTGGTCTAAAACTAAAAGCAAATACTTTGACCCTGTCAGATGTTTACCAGGTGCCTAATTCTATGAATTTTACATCATTAGGGGCATATTTGAGAAACATGATTTGTGGTGTAACATGTCACTGAATTTGCCAAATTCAAAGGCTGAAATATATTGGGTAAAATCATTTCTCACACTTGACAGATTTAAGTGGCCTGACACACAGAAACTCGGGCTAGACTCTTGGAGCACATAATAGAGATATTTTCAAGTAGGCAAGCTAAGGATCTGGAACACCGCCTACAAAAGTAACAGGCTGTTTATGGCCAGGTTGAAATAGTCTACAATTCTCTATAGTTCTGAATGTATTGAAAATCCAGCCCTCAGAATCTAGCTATGGACATTTCCTGCAGGTACTTTGAGTAGGAAAGGTTATGACATGGTCCTGGCTTAGCTGATATCACTGGCAAAACTCCTGCTGATTTTTAATAAAGCCATGGCCACTACTGTTAGAATTAGCATATTAAAAAAAAAAAAAAAGGTGTTGTATAAATGCTAATCAAAGGAGCAGAAATTGCTTAATTTAATGTAACCCATTGTTTGAATTAAAACTTGTTTTTATTTTTTGCCTTTTTTCCTTTCTCAACTAAGAAAAATAGAATGTCCAAGGATGTATAGAACGAGCAGTGCCCAACTCTGTTGTGGTTTAACCTGGCAGCAGCTCAGCACCACGGTTGTTTTCTCCTTCCGCTCCTCCCGGAGGGAGGGGAGAGAAACAACAACACTGGAAACAAACAGCAAAGTAGAACTTCTGGGTTGGGATAAAAACCATTTACTAAGATAGAAAAGGAGAATAATAGTAGTAATGATAGTAATATATACTTACAAAACAAATGATGCACAGAGAAACTGGTCACCACTCACCAAATAATGCCCATCCAGTCCCCAAACAGCCCCACAGTTTCTAAAGTTTTTTTTCAAGATGTTATATGTAGCCGAATACCCCTTTAGCCAGTTGAGGTCACCTGTCCTGGTACTGCCCACCCCAATAACTTGTGCTTCTCATACCCCTGCAATTGTACACAGAATAGCACAAGAAGTTGAAATGTCTTGGCTCCGTACAGCACCACTCAGCAACTGCTAACACATGGGTGTGTTGTCAACATTGTTTTTCCCCTAATGCCAAAACATAGCATCATACCAGACACTATGATGGAAAAAACAAACAAACAAAAAAGCAACCCTCTGCCCTAGCTGAAACCAGGCTGAACTTCCAAGTAACATTCACAGATTTCTGAGTTTCTCCCCCACGGAAGACTTTTAAAGGAAAAAGGAAGTAACAGAAAACCAAGCAGTTCTAAGATATTTCTGTACCAGAGTATTGTTTCATTTCAAGTATTAACATAGGCTATGCGAGACAAAAGCAACGTGTTTTGAAATGAGAGCACAAGAGTTACAATCATAGACATTCACTTTGCTCCCAGAACATTTATTATGTTTATGTGTGTACCTGAAAAGTGTTGCATATCTCAACATTTTTCATACAAATACAGGACTGCAACTATCCACGTGTACCTTTGTGGCTGCACACCCAGAGCTATGCCCTCTGCAGTGCTAAGGAGCACCTTCATGTAACAAACAGAATACCATCAAAAGCTGTTGTGGAAGAAGAATGAACAGAGCAGCTCATTTATTTTAAGGAAATCTCTGAGACAGGTACTGACCCAGAAAGCCTTTTTTAGTGGAGCCTTTTTTAGTGGCTTATAGATTTTCAGTTAATAACATTTTGATAACTCTGTTAATCCTGAATAATGTCTTGGTATGGAAACAATCTAGTTCAAAGGATGATTAATCTGTTTCAGTGTGATAAATTTTAAGCAAGGATAATTAATTCCATATTCTTAGATTCAAGAGCTTAAGTTTCTGAATGGATAATCAAATATGTACATCAATAAGACAATTCAGGAAGTACGATTAAATATTTTATGTGCCATCAGAGGCCTCATCTATCATAACAGAAATAATCTCATTCTAAGAGGAACTTGACGATACAGTAAGATATACTTATAACCACCCATCCCCTGTCTATCCATTCAGACAAAATAATAAATATATAAATAATTCTTGGACATTCACCTTGGAAGGATTTCTCTAATCCATCTACTCTTTCACAGAACTCCACAAGCATGAGCCTTCACAATTATCTTCTGCCAGAAGTATTTCATTTACATAACCACAGACAAAAGTAGATGTTAAATCATTAAAAACTGGAATCAAATATGGCAATCTTGTACCAACTTTTTAATACTTCATCCACCTGTACAGCTCTTAGATCTATCTCTTCACACTTTGGGAAGTTAAGTCTGATTTGCAGAATGAAGGTTCACTATTGTAAAGCGATATTTACCCAAGTGGTAATAGTTACAATAAAAATAAACTTTTGCCCTCTTTAAGACTAATAACTAGAAGCACATCATTAGAAGGCAACCACATTTCTTCTCCATTATTATATGTGCATAAAGAAAGAGAAATCGCCAGCAAGAATATAATCTCTGAACGTTTCTGTCAGGAAAACTCCCATGAAACACAAATATGCAAAGAAGGATTTAAATACCAATATCCAAGTCACACAAGCCTGATAGAGTATGTCAGTGCTGGAGTATAAATGCATCAAATTATTAAGGTTTGGAATGTCCTCAGCAAATATCAGAACAGTTATGTGAAGTCTCTACTTTTAGAACTTGAACTCATTTTTTTTCTTGGTAGAGAAACTGTGGGATTCTGTCTATTCAGAAATACCTTTGTAAAGTTTCTCCTGAGCCAAAATCCTAGCAAAACAGAACAAAAAAGAAGTAGGAAAATTATTTAAATTTGAAAAGAATGACAACCCAGTTTTTTAAAAACTAGGGTTAAAAATTCTTGCCAGATAAACCTGATCATTCAGCCTTCACTTAATTGCAGAGAAAGCCAGTCTCATCTTTTTAGATTGTTCCTATCACCATGTTGGTGCTCAGGCTGCCACCTACAGAGTGCTAAGTCCTGGATCAGAACCTTATCCAGAGTCACCATCCTTGCCTTCCAGAGCAAGGACACTTTTCTGTACTCAAGCTCTGGGATTTCATAAAAAGAT